>NW_024498685.1:5428509-5444642 GCF_017590055.1 Onychostruthus taczanowskii
TCCGCGCTGCCCGGGCCGAGCGGCGGCCGGGGCCGGCAGCACGCGAGGGGAGCGGGCACCTGCCCAAGGAGAGGCGGGCGCGGCCGGGCGGGGGTTGGGGGGGCACGCACGGGACGCCCTGGCTCGCCGTTCCATAATGCAGCGCGTATTACTCAGTGCATTCAGGGATTAGCTCGACTTGAAGTGTGGGGCGATTCTGCGTCTCCCTGCTCCTCGCCTTTTGGAAAGGGGAGAGGGGAGAAGCGCCCCCCCGGTCGCCCCCACCCCCCGGTTCGTCCCAAAGCCCAGCAACTTCAGCTCCCAAGCGAGCGAGCTCTTAGCGTGTCAAGCCGCACAATGCGGGGCTAATTCCTGCTGCAAAAGGCAAGTGGTGAAGAATCAATCGCAGGCTTTATACAATCAAAAGGGATGATGGGCTTGGGGTTGCAAATTTTTTTTTTTTTTTTTAAGTTCCCTAGCCCAGTTTCTCCTGCTCCTTACCCCCGTCCTATCAATAATCCCATGCAGGCGATTGCAGACCGAGGTAAAGCTATCATTTGTATGCGCCTGAAGATTAATTTCCCCCATGTACCAACTCAACGGCATAGTTATCTCTTTAACAGGGAAAACAGTTTGGCTCCATTGTCGGGTTGCCAAGACCGCCTTTTGAGAAAGGGAGCCCGGCTAGCCTCTGATCAAACTCAAAGGTTAGTTAAAAGACAAAAACAGCTGAAAATCTTCATGAATAATGCTGTTTCCCCGAGCCCAGTGTAGTGCAAGCGCACATTTCAATGCCAGAGCATTTTGTTATGCTGCTCGCCTAAGTCAGAATTTCACAGAAAAGGCAGAGAAGAAAAGCTCCAACAATTAGAGGGGGCCTGTCAGAAAACATTAACGCCTTCCTCGCCCAGCCTGTCAAGCGTGCTGGAAATAAAAAACGGGCATAGCGAATCGCACCTCCACCCTCCGGAGCTGCAGGAGGGAGAGGGAGGGGGAGTTAGGGACAGAGAAGTAAAGAGAGAGAGACAAATGGACAGGCCCAGGCAGTTAACAGTCCCCCTTGGCTTTGCAGTTCATCCAAAAGCTGGAAAAAGAAGGGGAAAGGACCTGCAGCTGGATGTTCTCACTTGATATTCATCCTTCTGTTTCATGCTCCAGAATTATATTTGTTCTCAGGACCATTGCACACACACACACACACAAACAGAAACATGCTTGCAAACACTCAGACCGTCCCTTTACACCTTCAGCCCCTTCCTGCATCAGCCCTGTAAAGCACACGAGGTACCTGGTGAAACAGCAGCCCGGCAGAGCTGTTACTGCTTTCTGCTTTCTTCTCCCTCCAGTCTCATGTCTGTTTCCATGTCTGTGACCATGCAGATGTCCAGGGTGGCCAACTTGCAGCTGGGCTGAAGGACCTCATGTCAGAGTAGCTGTGCTTATGTATAGCACCAGAGCTATCTAATTCTTCAGAATTTTTTAGGAAAATGTGTTTCAAATGTACAGTTTTAACTAGCGAGATCAACCACCTGATGTAGTCCTGATCCCTTTCCCTAGTTAAGTACCTACTGACAAGGACACTAAAATATTTAAAGCTTTCCCTGCACTGATGTTGATTTCTGTAAGTGAAAATCTAGACTTTGACTTTTTTGGCCAAACACAGTTTTACCAGTAATTTAAATAACAAGAGAGCTCTGGTTCATCTCTTACTGTGAGCAAAACCTCAGACCTCATTTAAACTCTTTTTTTTTTTTTTTGCCCTTGTTGCCTTTGTTGTCTCATTGCAAAGACGTATATGTTAATAACTGATAAGGAACAGATCAGCACTGAGCAGCTTCTACATTCAGCCTTCTGCTGGGTGAGAAAGAGTGGGGGAGATTACTCCTGTGCATTGTAGTATTCATACGGGGATTGAAAAAATGAAATTCCAGCAAAATACAAAGTAACTGGAGGGAAGGAGTACCTCCAACTCTCCAATCTGAGGTGTTCCAGGGGTTATATCTGTAAAGGGGTACAGCAACACAGTTCAGACAGCATGTGAAAGACATCAGACTGCCCATGGTTAGAGAGCTGTGTGATTCCTATACATCCTGTGAGGAGATAACTCTAACCTTGGGGACAGGAATCCCAGCCCTCTCTCCATACACACCCTGGAGCAGCACTTTACATCCAGGCAAATGGTACTTGCTGCTCTTCTTCAGAGAAGGCAGGGATCTCCTGTGGCTTTGGAGCCAGATATATCCCTTGAAGGATGTATGCAAAAGAAAAGCCTCACAGAGTGCTGGGACTTTCATTGGCTCTGACACTTCTGTCCTGGAGAAACACAAGCAACTGGTAGGAGAGGGGAGAAGTTTCAAGAGATACTTTTTCTCCCTCTATCTGGCTACCTGGTACTTACTATCTTAATTACAGAGAGGTAAGATGGGTAAAAAAGCAGGCATGGGAAACTAAGGGCATTGATCTTGGACTGAAGGACTTGAAATGACTTTGTCTTGACTCAGTCCATTTTAGCCTGAGATCCACAGGTGCTAAACAGAGACCATAAGCAGTTCCTCACAGATGCCTGGGGATGTGCAGCATTGGGAGAACACGAGAACATTGGCAAGAGAGAGGGGGTCTCGGATCCAGACTCTGCTTTGTGCAAGGTGCTATGGGAAGAGCCAGTGCATACTAATAGCCTGCCTTATTTTTCTGGGGGACAGACAATCCATGCTTCCTTTTATCCCACTGCAAACAGGATTCAATTCAGTTTTTGGTCCTTACCTAACACTCAGAAAAGGACAGTTACGTATCCTAAAACATCAGACTAAACATCTGTATGTTGTACAATATGTGACCTGTAAGTTGCTTAGGAGTAAAACTCCTTTGAAATGTTACCCAACAAACCATGCATTTCAATCTTCCCTTAAATCCTGTAAACAACTACAACAGTCAATTGCAAAGTTTTCTGCTGGTCACTGTTGCTTTGCACAAACATGTAGCTTTCTTGCTTTCTGCTTCTATATGTTCCCAATAGCACTGGGGAAGGAAAGATAAACTTCACAAAGACTCCCTATAAACAGCTCCAGTGGCATAACCCAGGCCTTTGCTATAGGAGAGGGGAAATGTCTTCCTAAATGGAGCCCAAACTTATTTGGTTCAATTTTGCAGAAGCCGATCACTGAAAGAGCACAGGTTCCAGTTTTGGGATGAGGTCCTCCTCCCTCCCCACCAGTCACATCATTCTCTTGCTCACTCTCCCCTCCTGCTGCTGGCCACAGCTTGGAGTTATTTTAATTTGCACTTGCTGGACTGTCAGGGCTATATTACTCTGGAAGAGGAAAGGAAAAGCCCCATATTAGTAAAGTGTGAAATGCAGTTTTGACTGAAAAGGGAAGCCATTTCAACATGATTATACTGTGACAGTGCAGATTAAAACCCTGCCATATGGCCTAAGATAGGTTTGTTCTTACTTTCAGGTAACAACACATTGCTAATTAAGTGGTGATGACATTTCCAAAGAAAAAAGAAAAAAAAAAAAAGAAAAGCCACTCAGATGTGAAATAAAGACAGTCAAGAGAAGGGAAGGCATCAATCGGTGCTCATAATAGTGGAAATCAGCTTCCTTTTATCATTGTGGTTTGGTCTGAATAGAAGAGAACTTGTTTGATTTGTTATTGAGTAAACAATAATTCATGTGTGAACTCGTAGATGTGAACACAGTGCTCCTGAAAGGCACCTGACTGACAGTCCTGCATCCAGGGCAAACAGCATGGGCAACAGCACAGAGAAGCTCCCTACCCTGCTTTGCCGAGGCCCTGCAGGTCATGGGGGTTTCCGTGGGCAGGGCAGGAAGCCAGCCCGCCTCTTAAATGACAGTCACATTTAAGCACATACTTTAGTGTCTCTCTGTACTGGAGATCTTTGCTTTTGCATCTCAGGGGATACAGCAGCAAATGATGGCAGAACCAGCTGACACAAAACCCACAGTCCTGTCTACACCCACTACTGTGTCTCTGTGGGATAGCAGTAGCTTTAACAGAATAAATGGAATAGTATCACACTGTTGGTTTACAAGCAAAGGGTCACTTTGCCCACTAATAACCAGCCCTTTGACACTTTCAGATGAAGGGCGTTCTTTCAAGACCCAAATTTTACTTGCAGCTTCTTTTACTTGCATGTATATACATGTGCATATATATTCCTCCATGCAATACAGACTCCATTCAGAGCAGCTGACTCAAAAGGCTGAAAAACAGAAGTGGGACACATTTTGCTTCATCTTGTTTTATGTTTCATAGCAAACCTCTTTTTAGGTTGCTCTAATGTACGTCATGTGGGTCTGCCTAGTTATGAGCCCTGACTTAGCAAGGACACTTACAGTGCCTATCCTGTCAAACAGGAGGTACTGACAAAAAAACAAACAAAAAAAGAGGCACAACTTCCATACTTCAATCCCTTCCTGACTGTGTTGCTGCTGAGATGAACTCCAGAGCTTCATGTGGTTCTCACAGATTTTGCATGCTCAATGCAAATTTGAAGTTGGAATTCAGCAGCCAATTAAGGTTCTAGACAGATGTATGTCCATGGATGAACCTGGCAGCACTTTACACTTTGTGCTCTCAATTCTTTGCTTCTTTCTCTTCTATCTCTTTAGCTCCCACTTCTCTTATCTGGGGCTGCACCAGCTTAAGAGTTATGCCTGAACTAACTTTCAGGATAAATACTCATTCACTTGCAAACATCTTCAGGCAGACATCCTCATATCTCTCCCTAGCACAGTATACTGAGAACAAGTGTGAGTTGGAAGGAGACCAGCAAACCAAGAAAAAGCATAGATGAAGCCTTCAGAAGAATCTGCTAGCAGGTACTACATATCTTAATCCCAAATCCCCCTGGTCTTCACCAAAGGTTTGGGTTCTGCCCCTTAGGGACTGTCTGGTGAGGATGGTGGCCAATTTCTCCTGCCTCTGAATCCAGCAAGCCTGTAGAAAATAATGCTGGGTAAAAATGCTGGCAGCTGTTTCTACATGTGCAGAAAGGAGGATGGCATGGACCTGCAGTGTCAGAGGATGCAATGCAAGATGCTGTGGTGGAAATCATGACAGGGAGAGGGGGCCCTACTGAACAGCAGTGCTATGTGCAGCACAGAGCAGGGCTCTGATGAGTAAAATGGGAGCATATAGGAGGAGCAATGCTAAGCAGATCCTCCTTATACCCAGGCAGTGGGTGTCAGATCCTCCTGGCACCCAGCCCCAGGAGACTATTCCATAGCAGCCAGCAGCACCCCAGGACTCCCACAGTTCTCTCTTCTTGTGTTCATGCATATGACAGTAGAGATATGTTTGTGCAGGTAGAGATGCTTGTAGAGAAGGCTGGCAGGAGTGAGAAACAAATACAGGAGGATAATGGCTTTATCCTTACTTCAGCTACTTGGTCTCTGTCTGAAGGCAGATGTGTTTTCAGATATGTTTTCACCTTCTCCAAGACCCAGTGGCAATCACTGTGAAGAGATTACACTGTACAGAGAAACAGAAACAAAACAGCTGCTGGAGAAAGCAGTGAGCAAACCTCCTTCCCTCCTCCCTTGCTCCACGTTAAATGTCAGAAGACCACTGCAGCCCCCGGGCATGTGAGGAGGACAATGACAGAGCCAAGAGGGGCTTTGCTCAGTCTGGGTTGTCCCTTGGCTTCTCTGCATGGCCAACCCCCATCTTCTTGGCACTTCACTTTTAGTAACCACTACTCCTCTCTCTCTGTGTGGGGGACTGCTACTGACCAATGGAGCATTTATAAATAGAACAATGTTTAATTAACACAACAGTAGGACAGACTTGTTGAAATACTTCCCAGACAGCAGGCAAGAGTCCTGACAAGGAGACTATTATGGGAATTTTAATGAATCCTTCCAGAGTGGGACAGCTTCCATACACCTACATTGCAATGACTAATTTTGTTTGTGAAAATTGTATTGGTAAATGATGCAGAGCGACAATAACGTTGGGGACCAGCAAACTGAATAAAGTCACTGGGTGACTGTGTGAAATACTGCCTACAGACAGAGCAGAGTGCTTACAAAATGCAGTGCAGTCATGGGTCCGAGTGCCCAAAAGCCCAGCTACAAATGGAGTTTGCATAAGGCAGGCAAAGAAACATTTAAATAACCCAAACAAGGATCTAGCTGTGCCAGATGACACCACAGCATGAAAAGAAGCAGGGGCTGAGCAACTACTTCTGTGAGACACAACCAGGAGCATGTGCCTTATTTACTCCACTGTTAAATGCATGCTTGCTAGCTGCTGCTGCTGTAATTGACACCACTCACAGATATCCTTGCCATCTCCCTTTCTAAGACAACAGGAAATTAAAATTGTCTGCCACAGTGCTGGGCCTGTGTAAGGTTCCCACCTATAATACAGCAGCCTACTTCTACTAACAGGGATGTGAGAAATGTGAATCAGGGGCCATTGGAAGGACAAAAGGTACGATGTCAGTGCATTTCCTTGAGATCACCTCCTCCTAGCTCTGGAAACTTTTCTTACTCCTCTAGCAGAGACATTGTACACCATCAGTAACCCAGCGGCTGTGATCAATAAGTACTAATGAGTTCAGAATATCAGAAAGAGCTTTTTATCCTTAAAAATCTTAAGAAACAAAGCTCCCAGGAAGACAGTCTGCAATGACAAATGTTTTATATTCAGATTTTCCAGTTCAGCTCTCCATTGCAGTGCTGTACAGACAGTAGCCAGCAAGGGACTCTCTGCAGCCCTGTTCTTTTGACTTCATTGTTATACATCTGAGGTTCTTCTTCCCCAAAGATCTAGATTTTAATGAATGGATTTAAGATATGCCTTATCTATCCAGGAAGTCTGGGCAACACCAGTTTTCTTCTCTGATTTTGCCATTTTCTCTTCCTTAAGAGCATATAACATTTTTTTCTGGAGTACAACAAATAAGGTGAACACACATTGACTACTGAAACATGTTGCAATGCATTCCAAACAAAACAGTATTGGAAAGTAAGCTTGGAATGGAAGTGTGTGCTAGACTAGTGAGAAGAGCAGTAAAATAAAGATTTTGGTGCATTACTTCAACAATTCAGGAGCAAAATAATTTCTGAATTATTTGGCTTGACAATGATGTACACAAAGCTGACCAAGAAAATCAACAAAATTATCGCTGAAAACTTCAGTAACATATAAGGATTTCACAGAACTGGAGTCAAACTTTGCAAACTGCTTACCATATGCTTTGGTTTGCTGAGGAAAAGATATGAGGAAGGAAAGAATATATTCTTTTTACTGCTACAGATGCTGAATTCAGAGGTGCAGGTCCCAAAAACATTGATTAATTTTTATCCACACGCATCTGTTTCCTGTTGAATTCCTCCTTTTGCATAATGTGGAGTCTTGCCTGTCAGATTAACGCAATGCTTCACCCCCAGACAAAAGTGCTGGCCTCTGACAAATCCATCTAGAGCACACCTAGCTCCATCGGTGGGCATATTATAAAAGGTAATGAGCTTGACACCCCCTCCAGCTCCAGCTGCTGCAGCAGCGTGTAATGAGCCCTGCTCTATGGGCTCAGGCACTCGCTCTGAAACGCCATTGAGAACTCAGACAGCATGCCACTGAATTTAATTTACTGCTTAGCATCAGCTGGCCCCAGATGATGGAAGGTCATCTGTATGGAGGGTCAAGTGGGATAAACAGCTCCAAATCTCCCTTCTGCCCAAGGGCTCAGAGCTGGTAAGCCCCAGGGCAAGCAGGCACAGACCTGATGGGGCATGTTGGCTGAGCAGGCTCCACAGGCAGATTCCTTTGGAGCATCTGTTCTCCCAGATGAGAAATCCCATATCCCACCAGCATTTTCACAGAAATTTTGAGAAAATCCAATGCAATAGGCCAGGTTCCTTGGGGGAGATAGTCTGCCATTGTAAGTATTTATTTTCTGATAGAGTATCTTTCCTACCTTCATAACAAGACATCACACTGTATTTTGCTTGTAAGGTATCAAGAATTTTCAGATCATAAAGTACCATCATTCTGTTTCAAGAAAGCGGGGCTGGAGGGAAAGTTTGAATAGCCCAGGAAGGGCCAACGCCAGAGACAGAAGGAAAATAATGAAAAAAAGGGAAGCACATGGTGATACTGCCTTCAGTGCTGTACAGCTCAAGGATGTGAAGAGCCAAGGCAGTGATAGTGTATTTAATTCCCCCCAGAGATTTTTTTCTGCCATGCCATATATATATTATAAGTGATTATAAGCTTTGTGCGTATATAAAAATAAACCAAGTCAATGAGAAAATTTAAAAGATTCATTTGTTATGTTCAGCCTAAGGGCTGGACCTGCCTCTACTGAGAGACTAAGTCATCCCATGCTCCAGAAGATTATGACCTTGGAAGAGCAGGACTGAGAAATGCAGGTCTGGCAGGGAAGAGGGGCTATTTCCCAATGAGAAGCTGGGTAATGCTCTTTAAGGTTGTCTCAGACTTAAACCCAGAGATGTGACTATGCAGTAAGAAACAGGCACAGCCAGATTCAGGCGTCTGAAAAGCATAAAGATGCTAATGGGAATGGGGGTCTGGGGCATGGTGTGCTCCAGGCAATTTCTGCATCTGCTCTTCAAAGACACAGCCAATGAATCCAATGAGACCACCTGAGGAGCAGGAAACCTTCCTGAGAGAGCAACACAGGCAGAATCAGACCCCCAGGGAGTGTAATATAGGTCTTTAAAAATTTGTCTCACTGTGTGGTGGCAGGTTTCTCGCTGGCTTCTTTGCCTGCGCGCCCGCTCGCGCGTCTGTACGGCGCGGTGTGTGTGCTCGGTTTGATGCAGCCCTTATGTGTGCAAGTTCTTCCTCTGCTCACAGGACACCAGGGGCTGGGGACAGGCCACAGTCACACGTGGGGCTGGCAGAGCCCAAAGGCAGAGCTGCACAACTACCTCCATGTGGGCAGGCTGTGCGGCACAAAGACAGGTACCATCGCTCTGCCTGCACACTGGTACGGCACAGATGTATTTATGCCCAAACGTTTCCCTTTCTTCGGATATTACCACCTCTTCCAGTGCAGACAAAGCCCTGTTGTGAGTCCGTGCTCCTTTTCTGTGCAGATGACAGGTGGGAATGAAGGTTTGATATAAATATACCCTGGTCTGAAGTGGATCGGGAGCAAGATCTGGCCTAATTTTCCACCCTGAACAAACAATTTTGCTTTGCTCAAAACTTTTTCTAAAAAGAATAAGCTCAATTAAGAAAACCACAACAGCACAACTTTTAAAAAATACCATGGTTATTGTTCATGTGGGTTTTGGGTGGGCTGTGGAAATTGATTTACGAGTCAACCACTTTTCTCTTTTCTTGCCATCTCTCGCTTGAGTGGTTTGTAGGCCTTGGCCCTTTCTTTCACTCAAGGAGAATAAGGTTGTCTATGGAAGAGGTCAGCATTTCAAATTGGTGGAGTTCAACTGCACAAATGACATAGAACTGACAAGAAAAGACAGGGGGTTTGGAGGTCATAGACTGCATAGGTCCTGGTTAGGGTTTTTGCTTTGTGATGGGACCTGGCACCAAAATGAATTAAATAACAGGCTTAAGGACTATTGAGGGAGGGCTGAATGCAAATCAAAGATAAGTAGAAGTTTTCTTTCCTAAAAGGGGAATAATTTTTTTTCCTTACCTCCCCCTTTCCATATCTGCACAGGCAAGGTCTGCATGTTAAACATGATTTAGCAGGCATTATTCTGGAGCCTTTTCATCAGGTTTCTGCAGTGATTGCCTATCTTGGCCTATGATTAATGATCTGCTGTGCAATTTGGAGGCTATAATGACTCAACAATCCACACACAAACTATATAGTCGCATTCCTTTTGCAGATTTGCCAAGCTGTTACCAAGGGGCCCACAACCAAGCAGGATTGTTAGAGAGATAGCTAAACATTTCTGCAAATGCCATTCTGCCCTTATCTTGCTGAGAAGTGCGTTGGGCAGCAGGCTCATTTACAAAATTCAAAGCCTAGATTTTAGCGGTTCCTTTAAAAAAAAAAATCTGGACTGAAATAATCATTAAAAAGGCTGGTAAGAAAAGATCCTGGTATATGGCCTCTCAGTGATTATACAGACAAAATACTTTCTTTGTTTCCAAATTTTGAATCTGATTAATTGATGCCTAATGCTATTAATGCAGTTTGAAAGCAAAAAAAGTTAATCTTTGGAAAACCCATGCCATAAATGAAATCTGAAAATCCAAGCAGATTTTGAAGTGAAAGCTTTGTCTTCATTTCAGTTTCTATACTGAAATAGGCTATGGGATTTATTTAGAGACTTCGACTGGATCTGTATCCAGTTAAAAACTGTCTGTAGAAAACTGCTTTACAAACTTTTTTTTGAAAGCATAGGCTTTGATAAGAGTGATTTTGGAAAACCCAGTTTCTATTTATAGGGTTGTTTTAAATAAAAGTAAAAGTAAAAAGGAAAAGTGAAGTTAGCTTCTGATGGAGTTTGTCTTTCAGACATAAGTTATCTTCCAAAAAATAATTTTAGGATAATATAAATATGTTCTTGTTTCCATTGTTAGTTATTACATGATGCCCAAATAATTCCACCACGACTGAAAAGATTTCTCATACTAGCTGGGTTACAGTCACATTCAGTTTAATAATTCATCTAGTTTTAGCTTCTGTCTTTTTTGTAGGCAAGAGGGATTGTGACATAGAGGGCCAATATAGCATATCCATGCACCCATGTCCATTCATGTCCATGTTATTGCTATTGTTGTTGTCATTTTTATTATTAAAAAGCCTGGGAGCTTTAAACACTGTGCTAATATTGAAGCCTCATAACAACACTGAGTTCCATGAAGAACGTGTCTCCCAGTCTGGTTCATAATGCCCTGAGACCCTGACTGCAGAGAGGCTTCGTGGTCCCAGATTTAAGTACAAGTGTAAGTGATTCTCTGCATCCAGGCTTAAGCAAGTAAATCACAGTTTAGTTTACGTCCAGAGTGAAGACAGAGATGTCTCCAAGCCTTTGGGAAGAAGGCTTTTCTGATTCCACTGTAGGTAACAACAAGCCTAAGAGCCCAATGTGTTAGAGAACCCCTGTTTAAAGAAACATTTTTAACACTGTAACACAAATAGGAAAAATACAATATGCAACTTGAAGACTCAGAGCACTTAGAGTTTCCTACTCCTTTCCTCCTGGTAGGGGGAAGGAGTAAGAAACATCCAGATATGAACACAAGCAAGCAAAGCAGCATTTGCCCTCTCTTTATCCAGGCTTTCATTCTTATGCTAAGAGTCAACCCACAGCTATGCAGTGTGGATATCCTACTGTTTTATAGGTTTTAAACTAATCTTTGCCTCAAATATGTACATAAATAAATAAAATCAGCTGTGAGCAGACTGCTGTACAGCCATGATAGTGTTGCTGTGCATATAAGTCTATTAATCTCTGAATGGTTGTGTAGCTGACACTGCCTTCAGGGCAAAGGATTGGACTAGATGAGGGTCAACAACCTTTCAGTGTTCCTCTAGCCTGTGGTTAGGCAGGACAGAGAGAGACCATTGGCAGCTGGAAGACAGTGCCTCAGAGAGGCAAAAACCTGCTGCTGCAGTGGGATCATTGTTCTGTGTGAGACAACCACTCTCCTGACTCAGGGGACGGAGCAAAGGCAGCAGCAGTGAAAGGCCTCTACCTTTCACTCTCAGCATGCCATGGCCTCTGGCTCCCAGCCTTGCCTTTGCCTCTGAAAATCAGTGACTGTCCTCTCAGGGAGATGGAGTCTCCAAGTCTGTTTGGGACTCCTTTGACTTCACTGAAGTCAAGAAGCAACAAAGTATGCACTTTGCACACAGTAAAGATAGGATCAGAGCAGGCCTACACAGAGGAAATATTTTGTCTGGGAACCCACAGGTGATTCTGAGAAAGATGGAAAAGTCAACAAAAAATTAATGCTAATTTAAAAGCATCTTGGTTTGCTTCCTGTGTGTGAAAGTTCCTCGGCATGTTTGCATCCATATGGATAATAACTTGGTTGGGAACAAGGCAAGCGTCCCCATTGGCATCAGACCTCCAGCATCCTCTGTAAAAGATGACACTAAGAGGGACACAGGGTCTCCACTACAGCCATGTCCTTGGCTGTTCTACTGGAACCAGCTGTTACAGATGTGGGACCTGCTTCCTGTGAGACAGTCAGCTGCCTGCTGGGCAATGTGATGAGCTCAGCCTGATTTCACACCTCTCATCTTCTCTGTTTGGTTAGTTCCTTAGTTTGAACTGCTGCTTAAAGGTGAACTGGGTGGAGATTTCCAGAGATCTTGGGCAGCTGGACACCATGGTGTCTGAGTGTGCAAGAGACACACTTTATATTCCAAGAATGTCTTGTATACGGACACAGGAGAAATAAGAATCACTCCAGCTTTGCTCATGACACCTTCTTGTAGTCCAGGTGCTTCAGAAGGAAAGACTGTGGTCTTTAGTGATGGCTTAGTATTCCTGGAGGGCCAGAGTTCAAGTGCTGGGATTCAAGTCTTAAGGAAGTTAGAGACTTTTACAGGTGTCTGCAAGGTGCAAACTACTATGTTTTGGAAACTGAGAATGACTTAAGGCATACTTCTCCTTTGATGAAAGTAAATTTTGTATCCTCAAGAATGCGGGCAAGTGCGTAATTTTACACATGGCAGTGAAACAAGAAAACTTAATTTCATCAGAAGCTGAAAAATCTGCCCCAGATTCACCCAGAATCAATTCAAGCACTGGCACATATATCAATGAGTAGTTGCCAAACTAATACACAGTAGATAGTGTGATACTCAGCTAGTAGATAATTTATTCAAAATGGGTGTAACAGACAATTGTGCTGGCCACTGACAAACAGTGGCTGACAATGGCAAACACCATTTTTATGGGTTATTTTTAAAGTGAAAATTGTATAATTTGAGACAGGCAAGCAGGGATTGACCACAGCTATTCCTAGGTAAGCCAGTCCACAGAAGAACAGCTTGCCTAGAGCTGTTGTATCCCTCTGCTCACTTGAGAACCATAATTTTTGCCCAGCTTACAGAATCACATTTAGGATGTATGTCAGCCAGTTGCAAAGCCAGGAGGTAGAATTTAACCCTTTTAAATAAACAGAAAGTTTTGAGTGATCAGTCCCTCTACAGAGTCCCTTTCTCCATGCCTTTTTTAAAGTTATTAGAGCACCCTTATGTGCTAAAGATGGGTTAAATGGGGTCATAGGGCTAAAATAGCTAAGAGCTTGGGAGAGACTTGGAAAAGGAAGATGAATGCCTCTTTCCTACACTGCCTCTGGTCATGCAGAAGTGAATGTTCCAGAAATAAAAATCTTGGCCTTCTGAAAAAATTTGCTATATAGTTGCTGACTAAATGCAGGGCAAGACAGAAATCTCTATTATGTCTTGTGTACTCCACTGGTCTTAGTAGGAACCATGGGACAGACTTTCCACAGACCAAGCTGGTAGGTTTTGATGTATTTCCTCTAAGACAAGCAGTGTAATCCAGAGATTAACAGAATAAATACCAAGGGCTAGAACACAGTATTTTTCAAAGCTAAGAACACTTGTGTTATAGGGGCTGGACTAGAAATCTGAGCTTCAGATTACCTAGATAAAGGATCAGAAACACATAAAGGGTTAATCTGCTCTTCCAGATGTGAACTTCATTAATTTAATCTAAAACATCTTGAGAGATAATAATACACATATTTCCAATTACAACAATTATTTAAACAGCCCTAATCTTGCACTTCATGAAACCATTTACATTCATTGTAATGTCAAGCTCTGCAGGGGAATATGTTAACAGAGGAAATCTAGCATCTTCTAATTACAGTACTTCTATGAAACAGAAACAAAACTGAGTTTTGAAGGTTGAGCTGAGAGGAAGAATTATTCCATGGCAGATGGGAATGCAGAAGCACCAGGGCAGATAGATGAATATACCATACTTATTTCACTTCTCTGTGGAGGTACTGGCACACATGTTTGGGAAAAGATGTATAATCATAAAACCCACATGTAATTTTGGAGTAGGAACACATTGTCATTGACTGAGTAGCTTCTGTAATTATATGTCATAAAAAAGAACTACCATGCAGTTGTATGCTCTAATGTTTCTAAAAGCCTGACACAGCTCATCAGAGAGTCACAACCCAAAATAATTTACAGAATGAGTCGCATCTATGCAATATTTTCAGATTCTTGCTCAGAACAAGAAAGGCAACTTTGACCTTAGCCATCTACTGGAGAGAGAGCAGCAAACAGCAGCACAGCATTTCCCTGTCAGTCAGTCCCGTTTCACTCCTGGGGCTTTGCTTCAGCTCTGAAGGTCTCCATAGTGCTCCCAGCACAGGCAGCTGCCTCAGGCTGGCCTCCTGCATGGCTCTGGGAGGGTACAGCTAAGAAAAAAGTCCCAGTACCAGGATGTCACATTAATGTACTGAAACTTTAAAAGACATGCCAGGAAACACAATGTGAATATGCAGATGGGAAAAATTCAGATAATTACTCCAGGCGCGATGTTGACACTGCACCAGTGTGTCATCCTCCATGGCACTGGGAATGCACCCACTGCTATCATGGATACGTGGGTGGGCAGCTCAGAGGTGCTCATGGTCCACTGAAATTCACAATGAGTTAGGAGCCACATTGCTACACCTGCCTTTGCAAATCTTGGTCTTACATTATCTGGTTATCTGATAAGGTTTTCCCAAAAGTGACAATGACTTTAGTGCTTTTTAGCAGTAAAAATCTGCAAGTAATGTGATAGAAGCAAAGACACCAATTCATGCTGGAACTCTTTGTATGACATCACAAAAAGAACAAAGACTATTTCTATCAAGTGAGACTTGCTGTAAAAAGCTTTTCTCTCACATCATTACACTTGATCACCAAAATATGTATGCAACTTTTTGGAGATGCAGCAGCTTGGTTCCTCTTTGAACTTGACTGACCCACTGACTGCATTTGACAAAATGACTGCAGAAATGCAAGCATGGGAGTATATAATTCCTGAAATAAATCCACAGGTGTGTGTATCCACCACACGGGATTACCTCGACCATTCTGTGATGTGAGTTGCTGGTGCCATGTCTATGCTGTACAGTTATATTCGTGACCTCCTTCCTACCCTCCATCCCCCTTGGCAATTGGTCATTTGCTGGTGGACAACACAAGAAGTATGGTGGCTCTTGTAAGGGCTCTGGCACACACAAAGAAATCAAAATCTGTCTTAAAATAATGAAGCAATCTTTTTGCACAAAAGATTCAAAGTGTAGCAAAAGCTCATCCACCTAATAAATGACCCCCACCCACCTGCCAGTGGAAAGCTCAGCAGTGCAGGGGACAGGGCTGCGAGAAGGTGATGAGGAGGGATGTTTTTTTTCTTTTTTTGAATTGAAATTGTTTGGGTTTCTGATCCAAGGTAAATGACAAGAAATCGAAAAACACCCCCAACACACATATTTCAACTAAAGCAAGTGCTTGGGATTACTTTTTCCCCCTCTGTGTCTGTTTGAAGGTATTCTCTGAAGTTGACAAGCACGTGTTTTGGAGACCATTGAAAAGTTTCTGCCATAAATAGAGGAGGCAGCTTGGCTTAAGTGTTGCTAGGGAATACCTGGCAACAAGCAACAATAGTCCTTTTAGAGAGCCCAGGGCAAACAGTGACCGTGGTAATGGGGTGGGCTTAAGGGAGGCTCCTTGCCCAAAGCCCCTCCACTCACACTGCGCCTCCAGCCCTGGGCTGTGTTCCGGAAATTCCCTGCACAAAGCCCGCCATTCAATGGGAGGTGGGCCCGTGCGTGTGCTTTTCTGGCAGGGAGGGGGGGCTGCAGAGGGAGGGGGCCTGCTTGCCAAAAAAAAAAAAAAATTCCACCCCCTTTTTTTTTTTTTTTTTTTTTTTTTTTTTGCAAAGGCTAAGAGAAGCACAGAAAGTGCTAAGTTTGTAAAAGAAGCTGAAAAGGTTCAGAAAGGAACATAATGGGGCCAGGGAATGCCCTATGAATTTTGAACAGAGAGCAGAAAAGAGACCCTAAAAAGCAATTAGTGATGCTGCTTGTCGCTGAAGAGGGAGCTTGAAGGAGGTGGGAAGGCGCAAAAGGAAGAGGGCAACTCCAATCACTTAGTAAAGTACGAGGGAACGGGGGGGGGGGGGG
>NW_024498685.1:5444717-5447974 GCF_017590055.1 Onychostruthus taczanowskii
GGGGGGGGGGCAGGCACAGGGAGAGAGAGACTGGCGCCTTCGGGAATTTTTATAGTAAAAGTAGATGGAGGCACACGGCGAGGACAGCGTCCAAGGAGTGTCTAGAGCCGACGGCACATGCCAAGATGCCTTTTGGCTTTGGGTCCCCTGACCATTTCTTCAAAACCAGGGATCGGCAGGACTGGGCTGCTGTCTCTCTGTTGGTCCGATGTGACACAGGCTCAGTCCCAAATCCTCACCCATCCCTGCAAAGAGGATTCCTCAGCCAAGGGTCTTTGCCTGACAGATGAAGGGGATGGGGACATTTTTAAAAGACCTCCAGTCTCTCTTCCTCTGCTTCCCTCATTGTAATTTCCAGAACCATGCACAGACACCTATTTAGCCATACATTCCCTGCACAAAATAAAAGTAACGCTGTCTGCTCATTAGCTGGGAGTTGTTAGGGGGAAAAAAAGGAAGGAAAAAAGGGCCGTCTGAACAGAGCTGAATAGCTATAACCTTAATGGGTTGTCAGAAGTCTGCAGGCAGCAGGGTGAGGGGAGCCAATCCCCCTCTAGTCTTTTGTCCTAGACATTGTTTAGGATCAGTGGTAGCTCATTAGGTCGGGACAGTAATATTCCTAACGATCCTGTGGGGCTGAGGCTTCAGAATGTGTCTTCAGCTGTTTTCCTGATGTCAGTCTGATTCATGGAGAGGCATTTATCTCGACAGAGATCTTTGGTGGAAAGCGTTATTTACCTTTCATACCCTGATTACTAACCTTTGACAGAAGTTGCAGCTGGAAGGGGAAAAGGGGGAAGATAAGAGAGTCCTGTTGGCATAAACCGAGGTGTGTTATAGTGAAAGGCAAGCTGCAAAAGCCAAGTAGATGGGGCTTGGCCTACAATTTGACCCTACAGTTTGCCTCCTTGTATTTCAGATTCCATTGGTAAAGTAAGGATAATCACCTGTAGCTAAATTAATACCTTTCCTGTATTCAGGGATCCTAGAAGAGCTGGATTTTTTTTTTTTTTTTTAAAGTAAGGATAATCACCTGTAGCTAAATTAATACCTTTCCTGTATTCAGGGACCCTAGAAGAGCTGGATTTTTTTCTTGTTTTGTTTTTTTTTTTTCTGGTTTCTAACAGAAACAAAATCAAACTGAATTAAATTGTAAATCAGAATTGATTTTTTGGTTGTGTATGCTTTCTCTTACTTCCTATACTTGTTTTCAGCCTAGAAACATGAATCTGCTGAGGAAGGGAGCAAAGTGTAACTCCCACCTTCCCTCAAGCATTTCTGCAGGCATGGGGCTGAGCAGATGCTGTTCACTGACACAGGCCAAATCCCCCTCACTGGTCATTTGTGTTGTCCAACAGTGTCACAAATCCAAGATGACATATTATTAAAGTGATGAAATTAAAGAATAATTGATCACATGGCAGATTTCCTTGTGATTAGGCTACACATTATATATCCATTTGCCAGTCCTGCCAAACACAGAGAGCAAAGTACATTGTCATTCTGTACCCTCTCCAACAGTTCACTTCTTGTATTTAAGGCCTGGGGTTTTCTAAGGAAACCCTCAAAGCTCCATGCAGCTGCCCTGCATCCCCATTAAAAAACAGCCAAAGTAACAAGTAATGATGAAATTATTTCCTTATTTATTTTGTGTTAGAAAACAGAGTGGACAATGAACTGCTCTCTGAAACAAAGGGGCAAGAACTACTCGTCCCTTTCACTCCAGTAAGAGGAGGGTAAGTACGCAAAGGTCAGCGTACAGACACTGAAAGGTTCAAACCAAGAGCACGAGGCAATGGAAACAACATCCCCAGATCCTCAGTGAGTGCAATGCAGCTGCCTTTGTGGTGCTCCAGAGCTGGCCAGAGCTGGAGCAGCTGCTGTGGGCATCCTGTGAGCCAAAACAGCTCCTGGTGGCTCTGTCACATTCCCTACACTAAGATCCTGGGAAAGGATTTGGTATCCCTTAGGACACCATCAAAACACAGGGAGAGACACACAGGAAAAGGCTTTGGGCTCCTCCACTGAGGTTTATCTGTGATTGCATTTGGATAACTCTGCTACCTGGGGCGAACTGCAAAGGAACATTGTGAATCATGAGGTCTCCACAAAGAGCCATCCCATCACCCCAAGGAAGGAGGGAATTTCAGACCCACATTTGTATAGTCTAACAGTGGGGAGCATTATTCTGCTAACAGTGAAAAGCCTGCTGGGCTAAATGTTATTTTTCACAGGTTACCTATTTATAAGAGGGCACAAGCAACAAGAGGTGCTTGCCAGCAGCAGAACATGACAGAGTGAGCAGGTCATGCCTCCTGAATAGATCCAGAATAGTTTTCTAGCTGATGAGCAGCAAAAGAAATGCTGCTCAGCAATGAAGCAATGGAACATATCTCATCATCTGCAAGACAGTTCTTGCTCAACAATTTTATGGGTTTCTCTGGTACCCTAGAAATATTAAATATTGATTCCCATACCTGGGCTGCAACTGGCAGAGGTGTCTGTGCCCATAATCACATGCATGAATCAAGCTTGGTTCACTGTAGCAAAAAGGGTGTTTTTCTTCAGCAAGTTTTAAAATAACCAGCAGCATTACTATTATATGACAGAAATACCACAATAACTAATGGGACACGCCCTGCTCTCTACCAGAACCAAGCAGAGAAAAAAATTATCATCAGAATCACCCAGAGGTTTCTGAAATATTTCAATCTCTTTTAAAATGGTCTCTGTGTGTTTTTCTAACAGGGGAAGTAAAGGGATATGAAGACAATGATAACTCATACAGTTTTCCCTTGTCCATACTGAGTTATGTACCTTGTGAAGGGTTTGAAAACTGCAGACCTTTAAGGAACTTGTGAGAGTTGCACTGAGATCCTGACTGTGTGCAATTATCAATTTTCAAATTTTATCATAAAAATAGACTGGTGAGGCACGGGGCCAAGTTTCCTAAAGAAGTTGTGTGTGGGAATTTATAAAATCAGAGGGTTTTGGGAAATCTGTGAAAGGCGGGCTTCAGAGACAGCAGAATTGTGATTAGAACTAAGCAGTAGCTATAAAATAAGTCAGCAGAAAAATTATGTAAAAAGTAGAAAAGTAAGGACAAACGGAATAATGGTCTGTGTATTAACACTTGTCTAGAATAACTTCTTAAGCTGCAGAAAAGTATATCTAGCAAGATATTAGGAAGTTCTAAGCTTAATAATGGAGCTCTGTCCCTTGTGTTTTAAGGCTTACAAACAGGTATTGTATTCAAA
>NW_024498685.1:6048014-6209713 GCF_017590055.1 Onychostruthus taczanowskii
GATGTGGAGGGGAATCCCCACCCAGCTCTGCAATTGCTGCCAGGGACTTGCCCCGAGCTCGCTGTCTTCTTGTAAGAGGGGAAGTAGAGAACTAGTAAATGACTAATTCCAATAAGGTGTTTACCTCCATTTCTGCTAACATATTTCCAGGCACTAAAGCCAAACCAAGACTTTTCTCACAGGTCTTTTCTCTCTAGGTCGTTTTCAATGCAGCATTTTTTTAAAGAATAATTTCTTGCACCCCTTTCTGAAAGCTGCCCCTCAAAAGAAGAGTGATTAGACCTAAGAGAGAGCAATGTTAAATAGAAATGTGACATAAAAAACCGATGATGAAAGAAACAGCTGTCACTGGGCTACACTAAGTCCTTTCAAAACAGCCTCAGGCAGGCTTTACTGGGAGTATATGAGGGTATAAACTGAGCTCACTGAATTCCCTTAACTACCCTTTGCTTCTCCACTAGAGAAATTGCCCATGACAATCACCATCTGAGGGCAGCTGGTGGGAACCATGGGAAAAGCAGGATGGGGAAGGAGCTCCTTCAATATCCATCAGGTACTTTTGCCAAAATCAAGACTTCAGCTTTTCATCCCAATGCACTTTTTTCAGCTGAAGAGAGCAGACTTCATTGTTCCCAGGCTCTCTCTTTGGCTTGGTTCAAAGACAAAGTTTTTGTTTTCAAAATAATATTTGAAGCTCTGTAGGCTATGAAAGAAAAAATCACTCCTGAATGTTGATGCCATCTCCTTATGCAGAAGGCAATTGCTACAAAGGCAGTAGAAGCCTAGTCAGGACTAAAAACATTGAAAAAGGAAAAAAGAAATCTCTCACAGCCTACTACATATTTCCAAGCCACCCATTCATTCACCAGAGGTGTGTTTATTTCCACCCTCCTGTCTCAACAAGACCTACAGAAAAAAGCTGAATGAGACCGTAGGAATGTTGGAAGCATTTACTCATGGAAGACCTTTGTGGGAAACATTTTACAAAGAGAAGAAAAAAAAAAAAGATCTGATGGGAGATGTTCTGGACTGAGCCATGTTCTGTTTTTACTGAGCTCTAAGTGCAGCCAGACCCAGCTGGTAAGGTCAGAGAACCACATAGTGTGTGCGGTTGTTCCAAGATGCCAGGAGCAATGGCAAAAGTACATTTTCCTCCTAAGGAGACGTGATAGACAGGTGTTTATATGAGATTTTTGAGTGCAACCTTCATGCCCTCTTTCCTAATAGGCACTGCCAGTTCCTCAAGAACAGCAGAAGTCAGAGAAAGGGCAGGAGTCTCATTTCAGAAGAATCTACGGAAAAGTCTCCTGAGCTTTGTCTTTCTCTCCATCATTTTGGGCCATGAGTTTTTGGGAAGTGAAGGAGCAGCATTCACCTGCTTGTAGCAACTGCAGCTTGCTCCCTCCTATGGCTGATGATCCTTCTAACACTGGTCACACATCTGACATAAGCAAGCCATGTTGAAACCATGTGGAAATTAGTGTGTCTATATTGTTGGGCACAATATGCAATATATAAGTAAATATACATGAAGCTATTGATAATGGGCTTCTGGGCTGCGGTGAGCTATGGCAAGGCAAAAAAGAGATCCAAAAAGCAGAAGGCAGGTCTTTGATTTGGCATCCTGGGGAATGAGACAACAGAGTAGTTAATCCCTTTGTCCCTTCTTGCCCTAAGCTCGCTGCAGTGAGAAGGGTGTGCAGATTCAGGCATGTTATGATTCATTCTCTATGTGTCATCTGGTAGAACTTAGCTGTAAATGCAGCAGTCCAAATTACCACACAGTTTATAACATGGCCTGAAGTGCTGACCTATACTACTTTTCCCCTGCTTTTCTCCCCTTATGGCTTGTTATAGGATTTGTCAGGAGTCAGAGGAAACCAGATGATCAACAGATGAAACCTTCTGGGAGGAGGTGAGAACTTAAGGCACGGGCATCACGCCACTCATGACTACCTGACATAGCCTCAGTTTGTTTCCCATCAAGGACAGCTAAGATATAAAACCAGATCAAAGATTTCTCAAAGGAACAAATGAATGCCCCGCCCTAATTCATCACAGGAAAATTACCCTGTCTAATATTTCCTGTCATTCTGTTTCTCAAGGTTGTTGAAAAACAGCAGCATTCAGTCTGCCAAAGAAGAGTACCTGTAGGAGAAGAAAGAAAATTATTCATGATCACACTCAATGAGCTCCTAAAGACCTCATGAAACTGATCCAAACTCCATGGAAAGGAACACAATCCTTTCCATTACTTGCTGGACAGGGAGTATTGTACCCATATTTATATTCTCTCCCATATCTGGTTCTTACTGGAGAAAGAGAATAATAGCAAAATACTTGAACAAAATACTGCGCCAAGCACAGTACCAGTGTGCCACTGAGAGCCTCCCAAGCCCTGCAGTTCACCTCAACTGCTGCCTTCAGACATGCCCTTAAACAAACCAGGAGCTTGTTCTGCTGTGGCTTGCTCTGAGGTCTCTGAGTTTGGCCTCACTTCCCAATATCTGGGGTTCATTAGCAAGGATCAAAGAACTGCTCTGTTCAGCCTGAGCTTTGGGAACCACAACGTAACCACAGGTAAACTTTGAAGCAGACCACATTGTTCCCCAGCTAGCTGGTGCTTCAGGCCTTCACTCTTAGATTTTGGCTCCTCCTGTACTTTCAGACTTTGGCTTTTGACACCAGACTCAGGTGCTTTTTGATTCCTGTTCCATTTGTTCCGCTTCCAAAGAGCAGCAACGGACCTGGTGAAGGGTGTGGAGCACAAGTCCTTTGAGGAGTGGCTGAGGGACCTGTGGGGACTCAGCCTGGAGAAAAGGAGGTTCAGGAATGACCTTATTGATTTCTAAAGCTGAAAAGGAGGGTGTAACAAAGTGGGTGTCAATCTCTGTTCCCAAGTGACAAGTGACAGGACAAGAGGAAATGGCCTAAGTTTGCACCAGGAAAGGTTTAGATTCGATATTAGGAAAATTTTCGTTGCAGAAAGAGGTGTTACACTTTGGAACAGGCTTCCCAAGGAAGCAGTTGGGTCACCAACCCTGAAAGGATTCAGAAGATGTCTAGATATGGCACTTGGGAACATGCTTTAATAGTTGGATATTAATAGTTGGACTTAGAGGTCTTTTCCAACCTAAATAATTTTACGATTCTATGACACCATGATTCTTTATTGGTTCTGGTCCTAGATATTGTGCATTAAAAGGTTCTTCTCCTTTCATGTCTTGTTTCTGTCATTTTCCTTTCAGGTGACCCTTTCATGAGTGTGTTTCAATATTTCAGATCAGCCGTTTGGTGTTTGCCAGCAGCCTTGGAAAGGCACTCTATTTGCAGATGTAGAAGAGTTTTCATTAAAGCACTCTGGCACAGCAATGTCAGCAGGCTCAAGCTC
This sequence comes from Onychostruthus taczanowskii, assembly GCF_017590055.1. NCBI lineage: Eukaryota > Metazoa > Chordata > Aves > Passeriformes > Passeridae > Onychostruthus > Onychostruthus taczanowskii. The sequence goes on from NW_024498685.1 coordinate 6,051,406, forward strand.
TATTTTTATTGACTACCAGATATCCCCTGAGCAGGGAAACAGTGGGACTCAGATTCCCTTAGGGAGACTCTTTCAGCAATACTATCCACTTTAGGGAACAGAGACTGGCAATTTGAGCACTGACATCCCCATGGGTTTTGCTAGAGAAAAATGAATCTGATTCCCAGTGAGAGAAGACAATCTGAGAAGTCCCAAGAGTGAACATCTCTGTATGCTCACAGGAGCTGTGTACACAGGGAGCAGAAGCATACACTCCATCAACTTTATTTTGACAGGGCAGCTGAAATTTGCCTGGACAAACCTTATCCAAAGAGTAATTTATTCCCCTCATTCATTAAATCATTATTTTCTCTGAAGCTACCTGAGGAAAAATTAGCCCATTTTAGCATGGATCATTTTATTAATGGTACAGACAGCCTTCTACTACAAATTGAATAAATTCTTACAGGCTCCCAAACAGCTGGGAAGTGTTTGGCATAAGAAAGGAAGTAGCAAAACAGAGTTGAAAACACTCTGGTCTTTTGATAGGCATGATATTCCATAATTGTTTAATATGGAAAATCTAAAATGCTGTTTTAGATACCTTTCTTCTTTGTATTTGCAATACCACTGCTATTAAATGGTTATTAAATTGGATTGACATTTTAGTTGGATGATCTAAATCTGAAATGCTTCAGCTATCTTGTTTAAGAGTGCAGTGCTCAGCATCTTCGCAATGGTTTTTATGAACTTCAAGGAAATTGATTTGAATCTGTTGCCTGTCTCTATTTATGTGTCCTAAGAAAGAAAAGTTGTTTACAATAAGTAAGTAATGGCCAAGCACTTGTTTAAGTGATCTGCAACTGGTTAGAAGTCAAGATCTGTCAGCACGTGGATGTGACAGGAACGTGAGTGTTGCCATTTACAAGGAACACTTGAAGCTTATAAAGATGCCGGTTCAAAAGGGTAACATCTTTCCTTGCTTCATTTTGAAACGTGATCTCACAGTCACGTGGCCTCACAGGGAAGTGAGGCAGAACTCGTTCTAGAAAAATTATTGCTTATGTTGATTCCAGCAGGGTAAAGTCAGGGCTGAGGTGTATCTCTAGCAGCTGTGGGGATAGCTTTAGCTGGTAGGACTAACTGCAGCTTTGTAAACAGAAAGTGCTCTTTTCTGTCTCATAATTAACTCATATTCTTCCATTCCCTCTCAAATCACAGTATAGAACAAACCTCTTATTTCTGATTGCACACAGAAATTTTCCCCTGTCTATTAAATCTTCCTATTGGTTTTCTGCAGAGGTTTTTGTGGCAGTGGTTTTTTGCATAAAAATAAGAAGTACCTTTTTGGTGTTTTCAGCTTAAACCTCAAATCATTCTATAATGATGTTATGAGTTAGCATGAATAAGCAAGTCTTGTTATAATTGTTTCTACTGTTGACAATAATGTGTAGTTTACACATCGTGAAATAAAATAGTATATATTGCTTCAAGGGCTCATGCCAAGCACAAAAGTAAATTGTGTCACCCTTTTAGCCGCAGTGGTTCCAAGAAAGCACTTTTATGGATTTAACTTATGTGTCTAATTACCAGAAAAGAGCCCTGAAGGCCTGTGTGTCTAATAAACCCCAACCATTCTGCTTTAAAACTGAGTGCCATAAAAATGGCACAATATCCCATACCTTGTATAGATCGTACTTAAAGAATGATTTCATATTAAGAATCCAGCTCATGCAGAATAATTTATTAAAAAGTCCCTGATATTTCTTTCAAAATACAAGTACTTAAAGGTCAGAACCACCTCTTTTCTGACCCTCTCTGATTTTTCTGATCCTCTCTGATTTTTTCCCAAGATTATGAAGTCCTTGCAAAGTCTTGCACTCAGTATATCTTTTACAGCCCCCTTCTTCCATTGCTCAAAACAACGAGGCACAGTCTGGTGCATTTTTGGAAGATTAAAGAAATAGTCTTGAAAGATTTTTTTTTTTTTTTGAGCAGTTAAAAAAAAAATATGTATGTAGAACTGGGTAAAACAATGATGTAGTAAAAGTCTGTGAGTAGTCATAAATTTGTGAACAAGGTCAAGGATGTAGCTGCTATTTCTAGGATCTGAATGGTGCATGAAATACCTGGTTTCTAATCTCTTGACTGGTACTTGAACTCTCCAAAGGTGAGGATGTTTTCATTGGAGACAGGAATATTCTAAATTTGGGAGCAGTGAAGACAAAAAAGAGGAAGATGGGGAATTCCCAAGGTACTGTGTGGCAGTAACCCAGGGCCACTTCCGTGGAGTCACAGGACAGCTGAGGTTGGGAGCAGCCCCTGGAAGTCTCTAGACTAGCCTCCTGCTGTCTGTTTTGTAAATAAATTCAGCTGCTCAGGGACTTGTCTGACTGAGTTTTAAAGATTTAGGGAAATCCAACAGGTTCTGTAGGTACCTTTTCCAGGGTTGTGCCTCTCTCAAGTGAATACATTTTTCTTATGTCTAAGCATAAGAATTTTCATATGTCTAAGCATTCAGGACCTCCTGAAATCTGTTGCATTTCACTGCACATGTTTGAGAAGAGTTTGGTGTTCTCTATAATTCTTCTCTAGGTACTTGAAGACAAAAAGGAAAATCCCTCCTATCCTCAACTCAGCCTTTTCTTCTTCAAGACAAACAACTCCAGCTCTCACTGCCCCTTTCATATCTCCATGGACTAACTGCAATATGCCAACATTTTTCTTGCATGGGAAGCCCAAAACTGGACCCAGTAGTGCAGAAGCCACCTCACAAGGGCTGGGCAGAAGGGAGGAATCACCCACTGGCAACACTCCTGCTCATACATCCCTGGATGTGTCCAGCCTTTGTCATCTCAAGGACTTCAGCCATGGTGGGACCACCCCAAATTTGATATGGGGGTGGCAGACAATGGTGAGATACCTGATAAGAGGCAAACATTTGGGTTGTTCTATTGTTTGGAAAATCTGAGGCATGAAGAACTAAGATCACTATCCCAGACCTGTCAGCACACCAGCAGAAAGAACAATTTCTCCAATCAAGTCAAACTGTACAGCAACGAAGAGAGATGCCTTTTCTGGAGACACATGGGCGTGTCTTTCTTCTGGCACAGATCTATTTAAGATAGAGGTTCCTCCACTATCAGGAGGTAAGAGTTAAATTCATTAATACCCTTCATTAGTTCCCTTTCCCCATATGAATTATTTGTGCTGAGTCTGGTTATTCCATCCAAGAGTAAACCTTGAATTAGATAACAGAAACTCAGGGAGGATGATTATCTCAGGCTACAAAAATAAACATTTCCAGTTTTATTGTTTTCAAACTTAAATCTAACCTTTTTAAACACAAACACAATAGCTCTGAAAGGCCATATCTGACCTATAAACTAAAGGCTGTAGTGAATTAAGTGTATTTGCTTTGTTCTGCAGATATTAGAAACATTACCCACGAAATATGACAGGTTCAGTTAATTTTATCTTAGACAAATGTAATGAGCATCTGTTTTGATTTTTCTCAGTCACTGATACAGTTCCTTTTGAACTTGATACCGGATGGTTTATACAAGTGTGCAGAACTTGTAAGCAGCCAAGGATGAAGCTATTCCAGTTCTGAGGAACATTTATTCATTCCACTGTTATCTTTATACTAATAAACATAATACCAAATTAATAAGAAAAAGAAAAAGCCAGCAGTACTTCAAAACACAGCAGGGCATGTATCTCTAAATAGGGTCCTGTTTACAGAAGTGTTTTATGTGTCTTTGTAAATATTATATACACCACGTGCATAAATGTATTCGTGGTGTCATCCTCCCAGCAAGATAAAGTGAAGAACCATGCACTCCATAATAGTTATAACATAGCTTCACAATTTATTATGTGCTTCTGAAAACCTCATCTGGCCTTTCCCTACTCACCTCCCTCTTCTGGGACTATTTCTACCATTCTGTACTTCTTGGCACCTTCCAACAGCTGTTCTCTTCTCTCTGGGTAACCTACAGCAAAAAGGTGGGGGTTTTCCCTCAGAATATCCCTGTGTAAAATTGGGATTCTTGCCTCTCAGCTCGCTGAGGTGGGACAAGCAGGTGGCACCATGAGCCCTGCAGGGTTTCCTGAGCTCAAGTGCCAGCACAGCCCACGTCTCTCATCACTGCTCCCCTCACACACTGAGGTGGGATCGGAGTGTCATCCCCACTGCTGGATCCTTGTCAGCGCTCCCCAGCACACACACACAGAGAAGGAAATGGAGGGACTTCTTTTCATGTAGCCACAGAGTCTGGACTCTGCTAAATCGTGGATGTGAAACACCACAATGCTTTGTGCTACTGAATGTAGGGGTTTGACCTGTTTCCAATGCCTCCTCTAAAAAAAACCCAACCCAAACCTCCTATACTATTCAAATTGTGGGCTGAGAAATGCCTGTTCCACAATTATGAATCAACCAAATGTAAGCTGACATTTTTGGAACCCACAAAAGGCACCTCCCTAAGTCGGGATTTGTCCTTCCAGGAAATTTTCAATCATACTGTGAATGACAGAAGTATTAGGATAATAAAAAGGGGATGAGTTTATGTGTGCTTGCAGGTATGAAGGTGCAACAGTAAATACCACTCTTCTAAGAACAAACAGTGGGGTGAAGAGCACTAAATTTCTTCCCAATGACTTGTGGTGCAACATCAGCTCTGACATTAGATATTGCATTTGTTTGCCTGGCATTTCAAAAGCTCCTGGCTAGAAATCCTGACCACACAGCAATTTTCAATCCCTTTGTTCCATATCTTTGGGGTAAGGAAGGCTCATTCAGTTTGCTTGAATGCACCCAGCTGTTGTGAAGGGGAACAATTCCCCCTCACCCCCCATTCAAATTCCAGTGGATCTTGAGAACAGCTCAGAGGTAAAATGAAAGATAACAGAAAGACAGGGAGACAGACAAGCTGTATGTGGATGAACAGAATACAGAGGGAGATAAACCTGTAATTCAGAAATTCACTCCTGTATTTTGTTAAGAATGTAGATGCTGAAATATTCTTGTTTAGCATTAGTGACAATAATTGATGAAGTCATTGATATACCTATTAAGGTCTTTTTCTTGCTGTGACCCTCAGTGGATGAAGAGACTCTGTGCTTGATTTCTACTTGCAAAAGAATAGAAATAGACCCAGATACTTAATAAACAGAATTTTTCAGATACATTAAAAAATGTCTTTAAAAGCTACATTTTTAGAGCTACTGTCTCTAATTATACATTAAACCTTTTTTTGCAAAGGTGCTGCTTGCTTTCTTTGCTTTCTTTGCTTTCCTTCCAAACCAATGCAAGGGAAGGTGTTACGATTATTTTAAATTGAGTAGAAATGGCTTTCTCCTTTGAAGCTAATAGCCATAATTGAGACTTTGTTTATTTAGTGGATTGTCATGCTCTCAGTTTCCTCCAGTAGAGGCAGGTTTTCTTCAGCATATTTATTGCATATGGCGTGGATTTTGTTTATTTGGGACAAATAACAGTCTTGCATAGGGAGGCAATCTGTAGCGATAATGGGTCAAAGGGAAAAGATTGTGCAGTATTTATTTGTGTATTTGTTTGATAATTGCTATGGCATTCCTTTCAATCTGCATGGGTTTTTTCCTTTCTATTAAACTGGGTGTGTAATGACTGCCATCTATATCAGCCACAACTTGGCCCAGTAATTTTGCATATTGCTGATGAACAAGAAATATATAGATTGAAATATCTGCTGGTTTCCTGGCACAGATTAACTACCTGAAATGGCTGTGGTTCTTTCTTCTGTTTTAAGGACAAATGCGACAAAAGAAATGCGTGATAAAATCCTATACAGTGTGCAATACATAATATATAATCATCTCCATATAGGACAACACAAACAGTCACACTCTCAGTACTCAATTTCATGTGTCAGCATAACCAACTTAGATTCTCAAGGGGAAAAGTAATATTTGTTTGTGATTATGTCCCAGATGGTAACTCCTCAGAAGTTTTGTAGGTAAGTATTTCTTTCCTCCCTAACAAAGCTTTTTTTCTTTAACTGGAGGACTCGTAAATGGTCCTGTGTGATTACAGGGTGATCTCCCTGTTAACTGGTTGTATACTTGAAACCTCTGGAATGAACTTTCATTTTGGTAAAAAGTGTAAACACAAGCAGCTGAAACAAGATCCCAGCCCTGCAATCAGATCTCTGCAGGTGGTCAAGTGCTCCTAGAATGCAAACATGGGGGAAAAAAAAAAAAGAAAAAAAATTAAAAAAAAAAAAAGGTAGCTTTGCCATTCAAGGTAACAAGGCTTTCTAGACAAAGAAAATATTTCTTAAAGAATACAAGTATGTGATCATATCTTCTTCTCAGAGGCAAGACAATTTTTCAATGTGTTTCATGTCATCTCTCGCTGATACGGAGCAAAAGAATATGTCTTGATTCTACTTGGACCATTCTCAAGATTAATAAATGTTACTCTGATGGAAAAGCCTTTCATGCCGTTTCCCTCGTTTAGGGACATTTCCCTCACTTTTTTCAGCCTTCTGAAATAGCTCTGACAAATCAAAAAATTCTAGTTAACAACCAGTTCAATGAAAGTGCTGGCAGCAAAAAGGGCTCAGTTTTATTCACTGGCCACTGCTACCTGTAAACATTGTAAAACCTTACAGCTGTTAGAGTGCATCCATGTTACCACAGCTCTTTAGGATTTATCACTGTAGCAGTCCCACTCCAAGAACAGCCCACTTGTTTCAGTGAAATGTAGATTTCAGTTTCATGCTGTAAAGCAATCAGCCTCTTCTATAAATTACCAATTTTTCTGGAGTTGAGACCTGCATTTCCTACACAGGGTGTGCTGAAGGAAACATATCTGGAAAAGGCATTCTCTTCCTGTTAGGGGCACTGCTTCTGTGGAGTTAGTAAGAATGTAAATCTTTAGGCAAGTATAGCAAGCATTTTCCACTTCTTTGCATCAATCTTCAGAGGCTGATAAAAAAGAAATGCTGTAATATTGGTGTTTTAAATAGCCATGTGAAATGAGGAATGAGACAACAATCTACACCTCTCTGTCTGTCTTTGTAAGGATTTTTGACTGATTGCTATCTGATGATTTACACAACTCCATCCATGGAAATGTTTGATACACTGTTTCCAAAATTCACGCTCCATTTCCAGGATTCATTCATTCATGTTCAGCATAATCACATTAAGATCCTGTCTTCAGGAGTATGTTCTCTCTATTAGCATATTTCTCCTTTCCAAGTAGGTGCATATAATCTGCTAACAAGTCTTCCCATGTCATTCTTTTTTGTTAAACTGAGCAGTAGGAGATCCTTTCTGTTTACCATTTATCATTCATCATTCTCCTGTCTCCTCTGTGAAACACCTGATTTATCAACATTACACTTCTATTTTCTGGCCCAGATGTAGAGGCTGTCTCTGGTCTCTTCTGCTAGAGGCTGTGCTCAAAACAGGGTTTTGCAGCAAAACCTCTGGTAGGATTGACTCCACCTTGGTGTCATGGCCCTGTGACTTGGTTCTGCCTCACCTCCAGAGCCCTTTTTCACCTTCTCCTGTCCCCCTGCAAATTTCCCTAAGCTTCTCCAAACTTGATTCTCTCTTGGCACAATGTTGGGAAGCAGGTGAGTTGCCCTGCTCATGCCAGAGTTCCATGCTTCCTTCATCAAAATTATTTGTGGTTTGGAAAACTCTTGTCCCCTTCTGGACTCTTAATACTTGAATTAAATTGGAAAAAGAGGTTTTACTTCTCACTGCCAGCCCCAGATTAGAGAATGTGCTTGACAACAGCATCACATTGACACCCAAAATATTCAGCTATCCCATCAGTGTAATTCCTTCCTATCCCAGTGTAATTCTTTCAGACATGCCTTCCTTGTAGCCATAACCATGGGTAGAGGAAGGAAAAGCCATGGTCTGCTCCATGTTTAACATTCCACAGGATAGGTAGAATCTTATATATCTGCCAGATAATAAAATAATTCCAGAGGGTGCTCTCATCCTGTTCTCAGTCACATAGGATTTACATATTAATTTACTTTGCTTCTTATTTGAAAGCAATGTGATATATATTAATATTTTCAATATATTTTCAATTGCATGGTTAGATCAACATGTGTTGCCATTCCTTAAAATTCCTTTGCAAAGAGGTGTGATGAAAGTGGCCACATTAAATGTCTTTTGCTATTGTACAATGAAGTTTGTGTATATTGCCTTATGATGTATACAAATGTGCTCAGTTTTAGGCACTAAGGTCCTCTTAAGTCCTAAGAAACACTAACAGTTGTAGGGCAGATCTTTCTTGCAACCCCTTTTCTGGATGACAATATAAACATTTCCAAAGAAAAACACATTTTGTAAGAGTCAATACTATTCATTTGCCATTAAGCAACACAATAATTATTATAATAAAGTGTAGCTTACACCAAGTGACATTGTGGTTCTTAAATGTCTGCCTGGCTTTAGTAGTTAGAGCCAGATTTTGCTGCCCCTCAAATCAATGGGGAATTCTGGAAAGTTCAGTGAGAAAGAGGCTAGAACTTCCATCAGCTGCAAAAGCTTCTTTGTCTCTTCAAGAACCATCACTTTCAGTTGTACACGTCTGCAAACTTGTAGCTTTCTTAACCTTAGCCAAGCAGGAAACACTTTCCCAGAGGACTTAAAGAAGCCTAGTTAATTATCTTCACTGTACTTTTAGTCCTGAAGCAAATCTGAACCCCTCCACGGCTCATATTGCAGTTTTGAGATCTTTTATTGTGGGTTAGCACCAACACCTAACTCTTGGTTCTTACATGCTGCCCTTTGCTGATTTCTTCTCTAACACAGAGTTAATTCACTGAAAGAGCCAAACTTACATGCCCTACCTGATGTGAAACAGAGGGGACTTTATTTCTGGAGAGATGGCCCAAATTCAAATATCTCAACAGCAGCCCCTCTCTGCTGCCCTCCCCAAGGAGTGATGATGGGATGCATGTCAGCGCTGAGTTACACAACACGCGCCCGAAAAACCCTTCTGCATTCTGTGCTTTTCCTGCATTAATGAGAGGGTGATGATAAGGTGTTACAACACACGTGTGCAAGACTGGGCACTGCTTGTTACGACAGAAGGACTAGCTAGGTTCACTGGAAACAATCTAACCTCTCCCTACCAGAAGAGTGAGTTCTTAATTAGCACAATGGGCCCAAGTTTCAGTCACCACCTTGTAGATTTACGGACCCTGATGCTTCTGCAGGTACAGCACTAATTAAAGATCCAGGCTTGCAAGCTGGGTAGTGTAACAAGGATATACCACCTGCATATTGGCCAAAAAAGGAAATTTGTAGCACAAAGCTACCAAAAGTAGACATCCATTTTGCTTTATCATCTGGAAGTGGAGCTAATCTTTCTATGTGCTCATCTTTGTTTTCAACACAAAACAAAAAAATGAACTGGATTGTATTTCTGTTGAAATAAGATGTATTCACAAGCAAGGCCATTTTGTTATTTCTTACTCTTCAAGGGATTCAAGAGAGGGTTGGTAGCACCAGGTAAAGTTTTAGATTTTGTGATGGTAAAGTTTTAGGTTAAAGACCTAGAGTGGCAAAGCTCTTTTTTTTCACACTGTGATTAGCTTTGCCAAACCTCTGACCCCGGAATGCACACCAGCACATTGGTACCATGTTCAGCTCTTTCATGACAGATTCCAGATCAGCTTTGGTCACCAGGCAGTCTAGGCACAGCGTGGCACACAGCACACCACAGTCTTGCCAAGGACCCTAAAGGCTCTTCCTTCTCTGTGAGAAGTGTTACTATGGGGCCACAAGGGCACATCAGAAAAATTGCCATCTGCTCCTTCTGCAGGTGCATGGGAGGCATTTACCACGTGTGAGCAAAGAGAAATTACATAAAAAATCTGGTGGGGATGAGGGACTAAACCCTCTGAGCCAAGAAGCTTTTGTGTGAAAGAGGAAGCAGGGAGCAATGCAGGGAGGAGCACAGAATCCAGACGTTACCTCAGGCATTAACGCCCTGAGGGCTAGTGAGAGATATGTTGGTGTGTTTATAGAGACAGATTAAAATCAGATTTCACACATAGATATCTAGCACACCAAGGGTTATGAAAATCCTCCTTGACTGGTGAAAGAACAATAGAATCATGGTTGGTTGCCCAGCAAACCTGAGGAAGCTTGGCTCTGCTCCATGCCAACAGACAATACAGAAACCACACAATGCACAATTGCTTTTGTACTGAGCAGAGGAAATCTCAAGTGAAGGAGGACAAGATCTGAAAGGTAAGCTTGTAGTTACACAAATCCACCCTATCTTTTACGTACACCTCAGTAAACCATTACTCAGCCTGTGAAACCATGCATTCACCTCCTGTGCCTTTTCACAGCAGTGCCACATACACTCAACCGCTTCTTTAAAACTTTGAGCAACCCTTTTTTTTCGGCTTTTCCCAAATTCCTAAGCTAACATGGTGGGAATGCCCACATGCCATTTGGTCTGTAGGCCAGAGCCAGGATTACATGTGCCTTGAGCAGCTGCCAGCCCAGCCTGCTGGCTCTCCCAGCTGCCCAGAGCGGAGGCAGCCAGTGACCAGAGTGTGGTCAGTGCTGAGCACAGCTCAGGCTGCTGGGCCAAAGACAACAATGCCTCTCTCCCAGCTGAGCTCATGGAAGCTCCATGGTGGCTCATTCAGTGGCCCAAAGAGACTCCTGTCAGCCTGGAAAATACCACGTAGATAAACCCAGAGTAGCTTTCAAAGAAGGCAAGAAATGTGCACGCTAAGGGTGGAAGAACAAGGTCCTCACACATCACCTGGATCTCCAAAAGCATTTAGCGGGTATGATGCACACCAAGTCACTCAATCCGAGCTCTGTCCTACTCCAGCTGTCATGTGTTTCCTGTTATTGACTGCATTTAAAACACCCCACCATGCAGACCTGAGCATCTCATTGAATCAGTAACTATTTTTATTGTCTGCATCTCAATTATGCAGCCTATCTTTGCTCATAACTGAAAATAATGTGGGACTTGCTTATGGCATGATACCAGAAAGACTTTCTGGTGCTAAAAGTTAGGAAAAAAGAGGGTTTAGCATCTCTCCTTCCTCCCAAAGGTGCAAGAGTTGAAGCCATACACACTTATTTTTCAGTCCTAGAAACTTACTAGGTAAAATTAGCCATTTCAGGGATGTCTCCCAAAGGAGCACTTCTGGATGTTTTCCATTAAATAAAATGAAAAGGTAATATTTCTCATTTATGTTTTTATGTCATTTCAGCTCAAGGAAACTCATAATCATGAGTCCCACTGGGGCCAAGAGGCAGGTATGACAATGTCTTGAACTGTAGGGACAATATTCATGTCCCACAGGCAGGAAAAAAGAGCATGATCCTATCAAATTCCTGACAACTAACAAAACCATGTACTCATGGAGATGCATTTATAGACAGTCAAATCACAAAGCTTAACTCACCTTAAGCTTAGGGAACATCAGTGAGGCCAAGGGAAGCACTTACATATGGTTAGATGAACTGGAGCACTGTGTCACAGCTATAAACTATCTTACTACACTTCAGCCAAAGTTTTATTATTAAGACAGCATTTTAACCAACTTCCCCTCCTGTTTTTGTGCTTTGCATAAGCACAGATATTAAACTCACTCTATATTGTCTTTATGGACACAGAACCTTCTGTGAAAAAAATACAACAGATCCATGAGTAGAAATTTGCATGTCTCAGGAATATTAAAAATGGGTGATAAAAGAGTGATTCTGCATAATCTCACTACCTGGGACCAAATCGCTGTAAAACACTTTGTGGAAAAATTGTCAGGAGATTACAAGTCAAAATGTCAGTGAAGTCATACAAATTAGTTCTGGAGGAGGCCTGGGTGGGTTGTGGAATATTTCCTGCTGCCCAAAAGAGGACCAAGCAACTTCAGCTCAGCTGAGGCATCTCCAGTCTCTACTCAGTCAGTAAACTCCAGAAGCAATTCTTCCTAACATTAGCAAGGGTTTTTTTCCTAGTATCCAGATTAAGCACTCCACCATCAAGTTTGCCCTATTTTAGTCCTATCCAGTAAAGACATAAGAAAATAAGTTATTCCCTTTGTCTTTATAGAAATTTTTGTGTATATCAAGATGAGCTGACTCTTTTTTTTTTTTTCTGTAGACTATTTATCCATAGTTCATTCCATTTTTCTCTACATTATCTTTTTCTTAAGACTCCAGTCATTTTTGCAGCTGTCCTGCTGACTTTTTCAGCCTGTGAAAAATCAGAGCTGGAAATAGTTCACACAGCCTAGTAGAAATTTTGACCTTTTTGGAATTGTATTATTATTGACTTTTTTCATTTTGTAACCTCTTACCTATAGTGCCTCTGTGATCCTTTCAAATACCAACTTTATCTCATTCTTCAGAAGACATTCTGAAAATTTTCTCCTTTGTTTTGGAAGGGATTGCAATAGAGTAATTAAATTTCAGCCACATGATTTGCTTCTAACACACAAATCCATCTTTAATATAGGAGATGGAAACCACAAAAGAATCTGATATTCTTGCAGGAGGCTCAGCTTGGGCAGGGTTCTGTCACAGGCCACAGCTTTTGTACCTACATGTACAAATATATATATAAACAGGTAATTATCTTAAAGTCTGATAAATTGAAGCCCTCCAGGGTTAGATAAGTGAACTTTATATCTTTTGGAAGAGAGAATTTCCCAGCATCCCAGTGAAACACTCAACTGTTGCTTCTAGCTATGTCAGAGCCCAAAATAAAACTAATTAAACACAAAGACCAGTGTAGGTAAATTTCTTCTAAAAAATAGCCAAAAATAGCCTAGCCTGGAAGGTCTGTGCTGTTTTATTCTGCTCTTGAGTTTCACATGTATTTACAATAGATAGGATATTATATACTCAAAAAAGAAGGAAAAATATACTTAAAAGTTTTCTAAAAATTAATTGTTTGTAATCTGTGCACATATGTACAATTTTTTTAATTACTCAGCTGAGTTTATCTCCACATTTACTATTGCTTATTCTCCCTGATCCAACCTTAGATTTTACCCATCAACTTGATCACCACATCTATGCAAATATTTTAGATATTCAGACATACAATTGATGCACAGGGAATTATTGTGCTATGGATGAAAATTTCTGAATCATTCAACATAAAAGTTTTAGTATTTTGAAAACATAATACAATAATTTTCACCATGTGCAATCTAAAGTAGCACTTTGTGGACTGATTCTCCTGGAAGCCCTACAAACAAATTGATCAGCTTTTTAACCTGCCTCATGCCAGACTAGGTATAAAGTCTTTCCCATTTTTGGGATATGCCATGTTCACAATTGTTTTTAGTGGGGTCTGTACCACTTCTGCATGGGCACTACTTATTCTTACAAGTACAAAAGTAATTAATAACTGCAATGAACCACTGCAATGAAACATTTCAGCTTCGTTCTGATCTGATCTTTACCACTGTGGACATTTTAGGTCTTTACTTTCCACCTCCTTTTCCTCCCAAGGTAACGTTAGCAATTTGTATGGTAGGACTAACAATTCCCAAATGTACTGAATTAGTTTGAGATATTAAATTATACTAAAAAGCTCTTTAAACAGCAAAAGATTTATTTAGAATCATACACATCCAGCTTTTGGAAGCACGGACTAAATCAAAGTATCCATGTAGTAACTTCTGTAAGTTCTCCATTTCCTCAGTCTGAGCAGCAGCACTAAAATTCTTAAAGTCTTTCTGTTCAGTACGCTCTTCCAAAGATTAGAAAAACTTTTAGTTTGGCTCTCTTCTTTTGAGCTTACTTTCAGAGAAAGGTGAAAATAGAAAAACACAAACAACTGTGAGGACAATTCAGCTGAACTTTGATTGCTTGAGCTTTGATAACAGAGATGCAAATCAGCTCTTCTGTCTTTAACAGTGTTTGGAACCAGTAATGAGTTGAGTTTCATGACAGTTTGGTCTTTCCAGTGCAAAGGACATTTAGGGTCAGTAAAAGAAAGGATTCATTGCAGTAGATCTAGTGTAACCAACAGTTGCTCAAAGGCATCTCCAGGAAACTCTCAGATGGAATGAAATGTGCTACCTTACTTCTGTCGATCCTGGCACATATTGTGTTTGAGGTTTACCTTAATTTACCTCCTGAGAAAAGATCTGACATCAGAAGATGATTTGGAAGGTGAGAGAAATGGGAATTCATTAACTTGACTTGCACGCAGACCTGTCACCCGGGTTATGACTCCAAGTTTAAACCCTCACTGAGAGATACTTGCATAGAAAACAAGTAGCATAGGAAACATCTAATATGTCCTGAAAATCAGCAAATCTTCCTTCTTGCCCTTCCTCTCTCCTTTGCTTCATTTCTTCATCCAGGTTTCAATAGGATAGAGTTAGGAACTGCTCCAATGTTTGGAAAACTGCTTTGCTCAGCAACCATAACTTTCACACAGAGGCTGCAAGATCCCCGAGCAAATCCCTGCTTTGTCTCCTTCAGATCAATCCCTTGAGCCTGCATGATCTGTGTCTGGAAGGGGCCATGTGGGCCAAGGCATTTCATTCTTTCAATCCCTTTTTCTGTTCTTCTTACAGTTTCTGAGAATTTGTAACTGATTCTTATTTCCTCACAACAAATGCAGTTCTGCAGAAATAACCATTTCAGCAGGCCAGCAGTTTCAACAAACAGTAAAATAACTGTGGCAGATAATTCTTCACTAGCTCTCTAAGTGCTTCTCCTGATATCTCTTTTTTGGATAAAAAAATCCTGTCCCTGTGACTCCAGGGAGAAAAGCTCTGTGTTTAGTTCATACAATTACTTGGAGCACGGGAGCAGAATTTGTCCCAAGCAGATGAGTGGAAGGGAAGTCTGCAGTGAACTACTTGCTTCTCTTGCATAATATGAACCACATCTTAGAATAAACAGTGTCTCCATTAACCAACAGGTTATGCTCGTCATTCTCCTCAGCCATAAACAATGCCACAAGGAAACATCTTTTCTTTTCTTCTTCCTGCAAATGCCATTCAGAAAGGGGGAGTAGCAACAAATGGTGAATATACAGGTGAAGAAAAGTGGGTTTGTCTGGGTTTTTTGATGGACAGGCTGGCAAGAGGCAGTGAGAGTGTCAGAGGAGGAAGAATAGAAGGAAATCTGGGAAAGACACCAAATCCTTGGGATTATATTTATCCAGTTCCGAGCAGGATTTACCTAATAGCACCAGAAATGTATTACCTAGAAATCCCATTTCTTACATGTACCCAAACTGACGTTGAGTCAGTTATGAGATTTCCCATACCACTGTCCTGTAATCACTCAGAATAGCAATGACTTCAGCCATTTCTTGAGAAATAGCCATCATGATGTTTTAAAAACTGGCAAGAGGTTCTTGAAAACTACTTTCACTGTGGCAAATTTAAAGGGAAACTGGATTACTTCAAAAAATGCTACCCCTTCAATCTGTACGGCAGCCACATGAGGACTGGACAAACTGGAAAATAAAAGTGGTTTTTAAGCCTTCATTTTTCAAATAAAGTCCCTCATGTTTGGCCACAGTTCTAATTGTGTTTTTCTAGTTATTAGTCCCTAGGAAATGCCCATACACTGGTTTCTCAGTTCTTTTTCTTGCTGATTCCTGTTCTACAGGCGGAGGAAAAAAAAGAGGTGGTCTAAGATTTTTTTGGTTCTTACAACTGGTTTCTCCCCTGATACTGCACAGAGGTGTTCTTAATGAAACTTTGTGTGAAGCACAGATTGATGTCCTTTTATTCATTCAAGGAAATGGCATCTCCATCTGCTCTGACTGAGATGAAGTGAAACAGTGAAAACAAATGCATATTGCAAGTCTACATTTTACATGGAGGGAAATGGACCACATAAAATACAAAAAAAACAGGACAGTTATGAACTCTGCCTATTATAAATATCCATTAAGAATTTTTTTTATTCCTTGTGGTCTTTTGAACTCACCATGTACCAGCTTGATGAAGTCTGAACACTTATTATTACTCTAAAAAAGGGAGAAAATAAAAAAAAAGACAGAGGCCATGAGAGAAAAATTATTTTTTTACTTTGCACCATACAGAACAGTCAGAATACTTCTTTTGCTTCAAGGAATTAAAAGATTAGGCAATATATTTAATGTGTAAGGAAATAACTTATTTGGTTGAGCTCCCTTGAAATATGATAGATGGCAATTAGGTGAATTCTAGCCTACAGGATGATACATTTTATTCATTCACTACCAAACAAACTCAAGAGTTGAAAAGATCTGAAAGAATACATTTCGCAAAGCCAGCACAATCCTATGTGAAGCTAATCTCTGCTAACAACCCAACAATGTTATCCAAATTGCCTAAGGTGAAGAATGAATATAAAGGGAGAATGCACATTATGTTTCACTAAAGAGAATAGATGTTAATTTAATTAAATAAAAAGGCTTCACAGTGCTTTTAAAGCAACCACAAATGTAAACACATTTAATCCCTGGGAAAGTGTCTACCACAGTAGACAGTGCAGCTCAGCCAGTGAAACTCCCATGGAAGCGTGACCGGAGCCTCCACGTGGAACAGCACTGACCCAAATCCCTCATTGCAAGGCAGCACTTGTTGTGACCCCGACTTCTGGAGCTCAGAAGGACCACACTTGTGTCACTGCCATGACCACAGCCCGCTGCTGTTGGAGTGCTCCATAAGAGCAGGGCTCTTCTCAGCCACGAGAAGCAAAACAGACGCTTTGGGTGTTATTTTTATTTAGTCCTTAAGTGACTGAGAGCCAAATCTGACTGTACATCTGTAACACGGGAATGTTTTCTTATGTCACAGAGCCAAACTAATACCCACTGGCTCTAGAAATCTGGTAAATGTCCTTCAAGTTATACTCCAGTTTAGCAAAAATGATCCAACAATGCTTAGGAGAAATGCATGCCTGAGCAGTGCACCAAAATAATGCCTCTAAGCCCCATTAAATATTCAAATTCAGTATGAACAGAAAAGATGCCTTTACTTCATGAGCCCTCTGTATAGGGGCTGAAACAGGGATTACTAAAACAGACTACCAGAGGACACATAAACATGACTGGAACAAGCACATATAGCTTTTTGCTCAGGTATTCCCCTTCCCTTCTTTCTCCAAAACATTTGTAGTGTGATCAGCAAGGACCAGATATTTTTATCTTTATTACTGCCATCTCTAATTTGATTGGTCCTATTGGTTCTTTCAGCTGCAGAAAAATAAATATTTCACAAGGTTCTCTGTACCACTGTAGGGTCACAAAGGAGAACCTGCCTGCTTGCACCCTTCCAGAAAGATTCAATAGAAGAGAGAGAAAATGCACGTGGACTTGCCTACACAGAGATTCTTTATATACACTAATTCTCTTCATTCACATTGCCATAGCAGGATAGAAGAAAAAGAGTTATTTTTCTGTCATGTTTGTAAGTTAAATCAGTGAAGTCATTTGTCTGTGGAATCTTAGGAAGAAGAACAAGGGAGGTGAAGGAAAAAAAATATTACTTTGAAATGTTTGACAATTAAATTAACAAAGTTCATCCAGTAACAACTAAAAAAGCTCTTCAATAATGGAAAAACATCCATCAAGTGTTCACTACAGTTACTAGTCACCACCATATTGAAATTTCTAGGGCGTTTTGAAGTGCAAACAGTGAAAGGCAGTTGTAGGTGACCTCCAGCACATTCCCTAACATTCCTAATGTCTCTTCATTGCCATTAAAAGTAAACCTCTTTTGAAATGAATGCAGACCTTTTCTGGAGGACAGCTCAATCATTCCTAATTTCCACACTGCATCATCTACAATGGGCATGTTGTGCATAGGGATCATAAAGGGTGGTTGGACAGCTCCCTTCTCCTCCTCAGCAGCTCAGATCCTGGCTATCCAACAGATCCTGAGGCTACCAAATGCTCTTCATTTCCAAGGCCTTGACTTTCTAATGGAATAGAATCATTTGGGTTGGAAAAGACCCTTAAGATCATCAGAGTGCAACCAGATCCAGATCACGGATGAAGACATTGAAGAGAATGGGCCTGGGGAACACCAGTGGTGACTGGGCACCAGCTGGATCCAACCCCACCTCCCATCCTCTGGGCCTGACCGTCCAGCCACTTTTGCACCAGGGAGCTGTCCACCCATCCCAGCCACGAGCAGCCAGGAGAGCTTTGTGGGAGACAGTGTCAAAGGCTTTACCCACATCCAGGTAAGCAACACCCACAGCCTCTCCCTCACCCACTCAGTGGGATGTCTTGTCATGGAATGGGATCAGACCAGACTTTTAGAGCCCTGGGCTGGCTGGGGCTGATCCCCTGGTTGTCCTGTGTGTGTTGTGTGGTGGCACTCAGGAGGATCTGCTCCATAATGTGGTGTTGGCACTCTCTCCTGAGCTGGGCCACACGTACTTGGGCACTTTTTCAACACTAGAGACAAACAGCAACAGAAACTGAGAAGCGTCCCGTTTCCAGCATGCTCAGTTTTGTATTTGAACACGCTCTGAACTGAGTGTAATACAACTGCTCCACCCTTCCCCTGGGGCAGGGAGTCAAATACTTCCTTTTGCCAAGTTTGCCATATAAATCAGAGTGGGTTCCATCACCTTGGGAATGTATTCAGTGTCCTTATCCTTGAATTCTGACATTCCATGCTCTGCAGTAAATGCAGTAGAGTATTATTAGTGGAAGGGGAGATTGGCACTGTTTCCTGAGGACTTGAGAGAAAAAAAAAAAAAAAAAAAAAAAAAAAAAAAAAAAAAGGGGAGATTGGGCACTGTTTCCTGAGGACTTGAGAGACACAAACTGGATTGAAGTAATGCTCAACTTAAAAAAAAAAAAAAAAAAAAAAAAAAAAAAAAAAAAAAAAAAAAAGAATGAGAAAGGACGTTAAAAAAGAGAAAATGGGGGGGGAAGCAAGAAAGAGAAAAGGAAGAAAAGTGGAAGGGGAATGGAAAGGGAGAGGAGGGAAAAGGGGGGAGAAAAAAAGGCTGGTAGAATTCCAGTCAAGATAGTGTCAATCTGTATGGCTTTGGGTCTCACCTATTTTGATGTTTATGTTGTGATGTCTCCAAATCTATTTGGAGACCCTGACTGCTCTTTTGTGTAGTGTATCAGTCTCTCATCCTTTCAAAATGAGTAAACACACTAAGTCCCTGCACTGCCTGGGAGGCAAAGTGAAACATAAAGTCCTTATCAGTCACCAAGGGATTCTTCCTGCTGCAAATACAAGATACAATTTTGATAGCAGAGCCTCTGCTGTATAACCTTACAGAGAATTTAGAATCTTTCTGACTAGCCCAACACAACTTACTGCAAGGGAGGGAATCTGTCTGGACTTTTATGATATATTTATATATGCTAAATCTCAAGAATTATACCTTAAGATTATTTTTGAGCCTCAGGTGTTGCACGAGCCCCATTCTGATTTCCCGCACAAATAGAAATTCCTTTCTCAGTCCTGGCAATCCCATTCACTGCTATTCAAATATATTGTCTATAAAATGGTTTCCTTTATAATTTGTCTTCATACATATACACAGGCAAATACACATACATTTATAGCTTTAGCAAATGCCAAGCATTAAAGGAAATACTCATTGATTAATTATTTAGTGTGGCCACAAAGCAGAGTTTCAAGAGCAATTAGTTGATGTAAAGATTAAGACTTGGGAAGACAAAAACATAATTCAGAAGAGGTGTGGCAAAAAGGAATTAATAAAATAATTCTCCCAGACTTTCATGTAGGTGGACCATGGCCAGAGGCCCCCATTTCCACCTCCTCCTTCTCTTCCTCCTCAAAAATCCCAAAACCACAAAACCCATTCTGAAATAAAAAATACTTTAACAGAAACCAAGACTCAACATATATTCATTAGCATGGTTTAAAAAGACTATCACATGCTGCTTTTTTTTCTTGTTAATAAAGTTTGATAGCTTTTATTTAAATTGTGTAAATGTTAAAAGATATTATAATTGGCATTACAAGAGGATTCTTCAAAAATTAACCATAAAAGACTTGAGATGAGGGGAAAGTGGCAAGGAAGTGAAAAGTGTACAACTGAATCCAGGATTTACTTTCTCTGACTCCTACTAATTTGCTCTTTTTCAAACTGTGGGGAGCAATGATCATACCAAAAATAAGGAAAAGTAGCAACTGGAATGTATTTGTGTGATGAAATGGTCATGGCACCATTCACTGGAATCCTATAATTCCACATGGTATTGAGGAGGTGTAAAATAATAGTGCAGACCTGGCATAATTATGACAATTGCTACTTCAGTCAAGTATTAATTCTGAGGCTTCTCATGAGGCTTTTTTTTGGTTTTTTTTGTTTTTTTGTTTTTTTGGTTTTTTTTTAACAGTGAGTAATGTCCCAGACCATACAACTCCTCTGTCTCCATCACCTCTTTAAATCAAAACTGCTGTTAGGACACAGTTTATATTTAGAAATAATAATGTGTATAGTCACAGGAAACCATGAATGAACATGGGCAGGCAGAGTTTTCCCTACAATCATGCTTGCCTGGGCAAAGTACCTTAATGCAATAGAGCTACGTGAAATTCTTGTGCTACGTGTTGCTTGAAAGTCTTCTTTTTTTCAGCATAGGAAAGATGGCATGTGTAGATAGTTATTTTTCAAGCTACCCTCATTAAGACACCAAGAGTTAGTTGGAAATGGTTTCCCTCCCCTTCCTCACCATCTGTTATCTCAGTATTTCACCTACACCCCAGGAGACTGAGGGGTAGTGCTGGAAAATTCCCCTCTGCTTGAAGGTGTAGATTTCACCCTCTGCCAAATAAAATTCAACAAATAGTGATTTTTAAAAATAACCTTCACCCTGTACATCTGGATTGAGGATCTTGGCAGAAATTGGGATGCAGAGTTCTACTAGCCTGCTATTACATTCACAGCAGCTGGAATTGCAGACCCTAATTTGGAGTTACAATGTAATGCCATAAAGGCAAATGCTTATTTGGGTTTGGTTACAGCCCTTCAGCTTTCACAACATCTGTCCCCACCCACACAGAGCCAGTTTCATCTTACAAAAGTGGGGGTAAGCCCTGTTACCTGTATCCTTGTGTCAGGGGAATGTGCAGGACCCACATTTCCAGACTCTGTTCTGACAGTGATCCTCCTAGATGAACTCCTGTCCCCTTCAAGGCTCAACTTCAGCAAGTTGCTTGTCAGTTCTCAGACAGTTCCCCTTCTAGCCAGCCCTGATCCTTGGCATCACTGCTCCTCTGTGGCCCCAAGGTCCTTGGAACACCCCACACCCCCAGCACTGAGTGCTCAGCATGAGCAGAGCTCAGTCCTGCAGCGTGGGGACCGTGTGGAATATGGCACAGCAAACCCTTCTGATCTCACCAGCACTTTCTTAACAAGGGGCCCTTCAGCACTTAAAAAGAAAAAAATTAAATAAATTAAAAATCCCAAACATTAAAAGCAAACAAACAAACAACTTCCTTGAAATTTTAATAGCTCACTTAGTGGTGGTGACAGATGTCAGATTGACAGCGCTGGAGAAGACAGCTTTCAGTGGTGCATGCACAGGTCCTGCCGGGGCACTGACAGTCCTTTCTGCCTCCTGTGCCACCCCCAGACCTCCCCTCATGAATGCAACATGGTGCTGAAGCCATCACCTGGAGAGACCACCTTGAAGGACAGTGTAATCCCCATGCCAAATTAATGCTTAGGTTCCTGGCTGACACTGCCAAGAGAGGTGCCAGTCCTGATGGTCTTTTTAATGTAGATACCTGCCACCCACTGAGAGCCAGACTGAGAGACCATCAATTCATAAATTTATTCTATTTATTTTATGACATCACATCAATTAAAGTTCTATTCCAAAACCTTGGGTTGTAGCTGAAAATACCTCTAGGCAATACCTTCACATTTAAATTAAAAAAATATCTCACTTCATCTGGCTTCTTCTGTTCCTCCTTCCCCCTCATTGTGGCTCGGAAATGACATACAACAGATGAAGGAGTATGGAAACAAACTGAAAATCACCATTTTAGACATTATCCCAGCAGGTGTGCATGTTTTTCTTGGAACTTATGAGAAGTAGTAAATATTGCTAACTCACCTCTGCCCATCTTGCTGCAAACAGTGGCCAGCTTATAAACACCATCCCATTGCCACTGGTGGCAGTGGACATTGCCATCAGAACCCACTGTGGGAGAGTCCAAAGAGCTAACACCTCCTAGTATTGCCTCCCACTGATGCTTTAATTTTTTCATTAAAGTTTTGGGGTTTTTTAAAATTTTCTCTGTTTGAATTAGCCAGCAGCAGAGCAAATCTCATGGAAAAGTAATGGTTTGGGGCCCTTTCAATTCAGATGCGAATCACTTGGCCTAAATAAGCAGCCTGTCACTGCTGAATTTCATTACTCATTTCCTGTCATTAAATTAAATGAGATTAATAAATAGAAACTGAAAGACAGTTGGCCAAATTCAGCCCTCCAGTGAAACTCATCCCCAAACAAAGCTGTGAAGGGAGCCCAGTCATTCACTGCATGTGCTGTGGGGTGTTTCTTGCACCTTTTAGAGAGGCTCAAGCAGAGTAGGATTGCTTTTCCTGATCTCCCCTCTTAATTCCATTTGTTCCAGGTAGGCATCCCAGCCAGACAGAAAGCACTGCTGGACACCAGACAGGTTTTGAAATAAATGGGAAGAGAATCCAGCCCCACAGCAGAAGGGAGATTGATTAATGACACTTCAAGGAGACCCTAATGCACCAGAGAGGTGAAAACATCCACGAAGAGAAGCCCCATGCAGTTTACACAGCCTCTGAGGCAGTTTTCTCTGCCAGGGGATCCCACTCCCCACACCCCATTAGTGCCCATCCCTCTGAGGTGCTGGGCTGAAGCTGTCCCCACTCTCCCCTGTGAGATTAGAACCATTTGGTTAAGCAAAGGGAGAGAGGGAGAAAAGCTGAAAGAGGAATCAAAGTGGGGCTGCAGTTGACACTTTGCCCCAAATCTGATCCTGTAGTGCCTGGGCATGGTGAGACAGACGAGACTGTTATTGTAGTGGGAGCTGGCACCAGCCCCTGTATGGAAGTTGCTCAATGCTTTCCATCCTAAGATTCTTTCAATCAATTTTCGAATAACGTTAACACCTCCATTGTTTGTCTTTGAAATCTGGCAGAAGTGGGGATTGCCTGAGGGCCAGTGTCATGCCTTTCACTGGTACTGTTAATAAATTCAAATTTGGACAAATAACAGAGGTGTTGAAAATCATCATTTTTTTTCTCAGTATTTTCCAGAACCCGGAGTTATTTTGGCAAGTAGCAAACACCCCCAGAGATTTGCTGTGTCTGCCTTCGTGCTGCACCCTGAACATCTCCATGCATGGCAATGCCTTGGGCTGGTAGATGCAAAATCCTTCTGCCAGTTCACCAAGGGGACTGGGTGTAATAGGCAAAGGATTACAACAGCAAGTGTGGGGTCATGGAATGGTGGCAGGAAACAAGGAAGGAAGAATAAGACACTGGGATGAGGTATCTGGAGTGTGGGAGCTGTTGACAAAGAAAAGAGAGTTGAATGAAAGGAAGAGGGAGGGTTACAAGCAAATATGTAATAGAGACATCACTTAAAAGTAAAATTAAGAACTAGAACTCACTGTACATCTCCCTCAAATGTCCAATTCACGCAGGGAATGATGTTTTGTACTGAACTGGATGACCTCTTTCTGTCTCATGACACTCAGTTGAAAATTGCTTGCATTGTTAGGCCTGCAGGTCACTTGTTATCAATGGGGAATGATAAATGGCTGTTTAGAGTAGAGCTTTTGTTTTGTGACATCTGTTAATTAAAAGGCTGTAACTAATGGGAAATTGCATAGATATAGCTAATGAGAGAAGGCTGAGGCTTTAGTTTCCATTGTAAGGCTTCCAAAGGTGGAGAACCAACAAATTCACAATTGCCTTCTGTAAGTCCATGTATTGCAGACCTCAGTGGCAGGAAAACATTGCTATTTTGTCACAGGAACCCTGTGTCCATCTGGAAAATGAGGCAGCTCCTGGTCCCCCTGAAGGTGTGACAACTTGAACTAAATACACCAAATTTATCTGGACCTAATACACAAAGTGATGGAGAAAAAAATGGTGGGGGAAGAGGAAGGAAAAACCAGCACACCTCCTAAGGTCAGGCACATGGTCATAGTTCATTTATTTCTGTGCTTGCAGTAGACCCTCAGAGCAGCAACAGAGTGATGGGAAGCAAGTGAGCAGCACAAGGTTACCAGAAAGCAGTGAACTGAGATTCTGAGAAATCAGTGAACTGAGGCCCTGTTGATGCTGGAAGGTGGAAGTAGCAGCAAACCCACAAGGCATCGGGAAGAAAAACCTGTGCTTAAGGAAATGGGGAGCAGAGCTGCAATCTGGTCTGCTCTGGATTGGGCAGAACTGCGGCTTTTGGGCTGAGCATCCCAGCACAGCCCTGGGGACAGACACCCACCTCCTGCCCAAGAGCAGTTCTGTGTCCTTTGTCTTCCCAGCATTCCTGGAGGAGCTGTGGTTGTGCTGGGAGCGCTCCCAGCTCTCTGGCACTCAGTGCTTGCCTGGTATTGTCTCCAAACTGGGGAGCTGCAGGCCTGAGCTGCGCCTGTGCTGGCAGAGCTGATGGAGCAGAAGCTGCAGAACTGAGTGCTACATCCAGCCCTGCTGAGCATGCTTAGGTATGGTCACACCAGGGTTCTGCATTGTTCAGCAGAAACTGAGCTCAAAGAGTTCCAACAAGGCAGGAGAAACAGCAGCCTGCTCTGGCAGGGGACAGGAAAATGCAATTCCCGTGGTTTCCGTGTCATTTTGAGACCCGTTTGTGTAAAAATCTCAAACTCAGATATTCAAAGGCTGCCTTGAGAGGACTTCTGAATCTCCATGATCCATCCAACTAAAGGGAAGAATTCTGCAAAGAAGGGTCTGGAAATTAAAAATTCCCATTCTGGCTGAGACTATTAGGATTACCTCTGGGATTATTGTTTACTCAGTTTCCAGCAATGCTGGTAGATTAATTATTTCAAGGCAACGTTCCAAACGTTTTTCCCAAGAAGCCCTGTTAATGTAACCTTCCTTAACTACTCTTTTGATCTATATATACCAAAAATAGGCTACACAAAGATTTGAGGAGGTAGAGGAAAGCTCTTTTGGTACCTGAAATTCCACAGGTCCTGTAAGTAGACTAGGCAAAAATAATGTTCATGTCCTACTCAAACTTCTCTCAAGGTACTGCATTTAATTTTGCTGCAGCTTTTGAAGGGTACTAAGTTCTCTTCCTATGTGTATTTTCATGAAATATTATGGAGTAGTGATGTGCAGTGTTGAAATGCTTTTTGATATCATCCTATGTTAACAATTAATAAAGCTATAGTATCTAGGGGTAATGTAGAGACATCAAAGCTAATAGAAGTCATTCCCTGGGCCTTAAAGCAAGCTCATGTTAAGATCTCCAAGTTATATTTTAATTCTGTATGGTATTGGGAAGGCCCCTGAGGGAAGATGCTCCATAAGAAAGAAAAACCATTGTGAGGTGTAGGTGTTATACAGGATAAATTATTCTTCAAGAATAGAATACATAATGTAATTCTTGTAGAATTGTGTACAAACAAAATTTTTAAAAACCTGCACACACTTTGTTAAAACACCCATTAATCACAGTTTCACAATCTAACAAGACTAATTTTTTTTTTATTTTTAATTAATAGTTTCCTACTTTCCATTTAGCAGTCAGAGCATAGCGGGAGAACTGAATCAGCAATGGCATGGAAATAATGCTCAAATAAATATATTTAACTTTAAGGAAAGGGCTTGTTCATGTCTGCATTAAAAGGAGAATGATTAATACTTCAGCTATTGTTTGAATGCCTAAAGGGCATCAACTACTATTTTCCCATTAAAGCTAGCACTGACTCAGCGTGTGGTTGCATGAGGTGTTTCTTTTTGGATGTGTCAACTGAAAAGGAGCCTGATGCAACTGCAGCCCAGCTCTGAAGTCAAAGCAAAGAGGCACGTAGTCAGGGCCTGATGGTGCTGAGAAAAATATGGTAAAAATAGATTTATTTTTCTGTCAGCCTGCTTCGCCATTAAATGCCAGTTTGGTTTTAAGGTTTTATTATTGAATCCTGCATTACAGTCACACCTGTTAGTCTTCTCACTCACCAGTGCTGTGCACTGCTAGGTGTGTGGCACCCTGGGAGAAACCAGGAAAATCTCACAATGGATGCTTTCTAGGTGCAGACATGCAGTTTACACAAGTAAAGTTTAGCATTTTGGATCGTAAAAGTTCATTTTAAGTGGGTTGACTGAGAGAAAAGACTTTCAGCTCCCTCCAGTACACATTGGTTGCTGTGGTGAATGTTTCTTTACCACAAGATGCAGTCCCAGACATGAGGTTTCATAACCCTTTGCCAACCCTTTCTCACTAACCAGATCATTCCTGGGCCCTCTCCTTCTCTACACATTTTTAGTCTTCAATTTTCTGTTGCTTAAAACTTTCCCAAACTAATCCACTTCAGGAAGAAACAAACACCCTGTGCCCACTTTCTACCACTAGAGAATTTCCTCCCTAGCGGGGTTTCTATCTGAGCAAATCTCGTTTATGTATGTCTGCACTCTGAACTCATACACCTCCCATCCATTCCAAGGAAGGTCTTGCACTCACACGGCCAAAAATCACCACCCAAGCTGCACCTTCTGCATGTGGCCTCGTGGAAAGGCTCCTGAATCTCCTGCTGATGTGACTAATGGCATCAAACAATAGCAGTGTAGCTGCAGTTATAGCTGCAGACTTCAAAGGGCATCTCATGGAGGTGGTGTAAGAGATATCTGCCCTAAGGAGACAGAAGCTGGGAATAAAAGCATAACATGAATTGAGCAATATGTGAAATTCTGTCAGAGTCTCAAAAGTGGAGTGAGCATAAACACCATACCTTGATTGTTTGCCTCCAAGAGGGCCTTCCTGGATAGAAGAGTTTCCTGTTACATCCCAGACTTACTATTGTTTGCAAATAGATATCTCTATATATAAATATATATAATGTGTGTAACAAGTATAAGTACATGTACGCATATCTCCATATATAATATACACATGCAAAATACATAATGAACTTTTTTTATATTACACTTAAAGCACAGCCCATCTAGACCCACGTATATATGACAAATCGCATTTTCTTTTCCTGTGTAACAGTCCCATAAATGCACAGGATTAGGACTGAGCACCCTGAAGCAAAGGATTCCATTCTGTGCCCAGATCTCTCTGTGATAAGTGGGCTTCTCAAGAAAGCTGAGCTTTTCCCCAGCAAGAGACAGATTAAAATGCTGAACATGGCTTTTTTTTCCCCTCTAGCCAGACCACAAAACCCTTTCTCAAGGAAGAATGACCTCATATTTTATTAACCCCAGCACAAAGTGAGTGAGCTCACACACACACACACACACACACACACATATATATACATGCAACTACACACCCAAGAAAAAATTGAAAGACAGATTTTTAAAAACAGGAATTACAAGGAAAAGTTAGTAAACACACACATTCTGGAATCTAAGTTCCTTATAAAGGTAATGCCAGACAATGGTCCGTCTAGAGTTTTGAAAAATACATGAGGAATTTGCAGACATATTTTATACTTTTCCATTTCCTTTGCCTTCTCTTCTTTGGATCTAACAGGCAAATAAGTAAAAAATACATATTTTTCTTCTTATTGGATTGCTTAGAGGGGAAAAGCAATTTGAGATTTTCTTTATAAATACTCCCATAGGACAGAATACACAGAAACCCTGTGGGAGCAGAAGCACTAAAGCTGCACACAAAACCTGCAGAACAGCAGCGGGTGGCTGGACATTGCAGCGGAAATGAAATCCTATAAAAGTGTGAGGAAAAGGAAGCTGAGTTCTGCACATTCTTTCAAGGTGTATTTGCACCATTCAGAATAGTTTCTTAATTCCAATTGTCCTTTTATAATTATGACACAGTGGAAGTGGAAAAGATGCAGGGCATAACTCTGCTGAGAAAAACAACTTAAATTAAAGAAAGGCTTGCACAGGAAGGTAAAGGAAAAGGACTACAACTTCCCTGCTGGAGAAGGAGATGACAGAAGAGAAATATAATAGCATCTACAAAAATCTGAATGGCAAAGAGAAGATGAGCAGAAAACTACTGTTCCCTTTTTCTCATGACATAAAACAGGAGGGAGAATTCTGTTCCCTCTATATAAAAAAAAAACAAACAAAAGGAAGTACTTTTTCACACTACATAATAATTAAACTGTGGAAGTCAACCACAGGATGTTGTGGAGGCCAGCACTTTAACCAAGTCCAGAAAATGTTTGAGTAGAAGTCAGAAAAATAAGTTTTTTTGGTGGTGCAATGCACCTACCAGTCCCTCTCTAAATCAGCAATTATTGAGAGACAGGAGAATTTAATTGGGAGATGACTCACTTTATATTAATGTCTGTGTCTGCTGTTGGGTCCTGCCACAGGAAATCCAAAGGTTTAGCTACACCTTGATGCTGAACCTTGATTCTGTTTTAACAGGATGATTTTCAGGCTCTTTGAAGAATTTAAATGTCAAGGTTGGTGTAGGTGTAGGTCCTATGAAATAATGCACGTACACAGAGAGCTGCCACATTTTCCTTTTATTTTCATGAAAATGTAATACCCACAAATCAGTGCAGAGATGAAGGGAGCATACATGTTAACATGAAACCAGCAAGATACATATGACACAGGGTCATTTTCCCCTTTAATATCTACCCAGTCTCACAGCTGGCTTGCTTTTGGCCTGTGCTCCTGTTTTAGTGTGTGACTGCTCATTTTAAAAGGAGTTCTTGTAGGCATATGCTCAGCGTGGTTTCTAGCATTTACTTCATAACCATAACATCATCAATAAGTTGGTTTTTTAAGAAACTGAGGAATATATAGTGAAGTCTGACACAGGGACTGTGAGATTTCAATGTTCATTGAAGAAGCTAACACTGTCTGAGGCCAGGCGAGCATCAGAAGTTTTCTGTGTAGTCCTGCAATGCCTTTCAATCCTTAGGCAGGTTCCAAGCCTTTTAATATTTTAGCCCCTGAAGCAGAAGAGCTCAGCTGTCCTCACCTTGAGCACCTGGGTCTCCCTCTTCTGAGATGTTGGTACTCCCACTGTGCTTTGTCTCCTGGTGGGTCCAGCGCACAACTCTGGCTTCCAGCGCAGTTTTTGTTCCTCTTCTCCCCTTCCCTCCAAAGTGTGGATTTTGTAGCACCTGTATCCTTGTTGTTCATTAGTTATCAAGGCTAATTACCAAATTCCTGTAATCCTACACAGGATGTTAGCCTGACTCTGGTGAGATGAAAAGCCAGACAGGGCAGAACTGAAAGGGCACGCCAATGTCCCAAACTCACTGTTCATTCCTAACAAATCCTACTGCAGTTTTCTCAGGATTGCCATCGATTTTCGAGGATCAACATTATTTCTGGAGTGCAGACTACCTAAGCAAGGATTCTATATGAAAACTGGGAGTGATAAGTGGTAACTTTTAAATTGGGTTCCTTTGAATTTCTGGAAGCAGACCTTGTTTATGATCTTCTCCTTTGCATTGTTCTTTGAAATGTTGGGAAGTTTTCTGCCAGCCTGTAATCCATAGTAGCTGCTCATATTTAAAACCTGTCACACTCCTGACATGTTGGGAAGTATCTCAGCCCAGTATAATATTTGGCTTTCAAATTTTTATTTTGCAACAAGAGGACCAACAGTCTCGATCAGCAAGAGCAACTTTGGTTATTAGAGTTTGGACACGAACTTGGCTGGCTAATGCCAGAGAAATACAAGAGCCTTCTTTCATGCTCTTAATGAAATCATTAATTATGTCAGCAGCTCAAACGATACATCTCCAAACACTTTACATTACTTTGCAAAAGGGTAGTCACATAGAAATTGTAGGGGAAAAATATTCTTAACTTCTAAATTCATAAATTCTAATAATAAATAAATAGATTTCTGGTTCCAGGCATTTGTACAGTCATTTTCTCTCATCCTCCCTCCTATTCTGTCATACTGTGTCTGAGGATTATGTTATTGCTTGTGCAAAAAAAAAACTGAAACCGAACAATATATCCATATACTGTTGCCTTGTTGCAACCTAAATGAACTTCCTGAGCCTGAAAATTTGGCATGCATCTGATTAGCAAAGAAACCATCTCAATAGACTTCTTTCTTTATAGCAAAGAATTTGCTGTACCTTACTGTGACCCTTGCTATATTTCCTATCATTTCTAAATAGCTGTTTTGATTAAATAATCAACTTGTTGACAATGTTATAAATAACAATTAAATTATTTATCTTTCAGAACTTAAGTAGACACAGCTTCATGCTTTAAAACAGCCTCCATTACAAAAATGAGCTTTTATAGATGATAAATAAAACCAGATTCCAACTGCTAAAGTCAAAAGAAGTCTAGGGGAAAACTGTTTCCAATCACAGAGCTACAATAATGCTGTCTGTGCTGTAGTAGGCTTGTGGAGACAGAGAACTTTTGGAGTAAAGAAAGACTGACATTCAGATTGGTTTTGTTAATTTTCCACATAAAAGATATAATTTAATTTTTTATTCCTATAAGGCCAGCTCCCCTGTTACTGATCGTTTCAGTAAGCAGCCATTCATTGTCTTTCTCACACCATTGAAGCTTATCAGTTCTGTGGTGTTATAAGTAGAATAAAAAACACATAAGATGGAAAAGATAGCAAAATTAACAAGATAATATAAATACATCAAATTCATATTTTCTTTATGACCAATCACTGTGTTCACGTGACTCATCAGAAGATCATGAAACCTATACTGAAATTTCTGTAAAAGAGGCTGAGATAAAAGTCCCAGTATTCCTTCACACAGCAGTGATTTCATGGAACTTTGTACATGGAAATTTTGGGACTTAAAGGTGTGATTACATTATCTATAATGTGCTTCCAACAAGGCCCTGCTAACAATGAGAGAAATTCAGAAAAACTTCATCTATGTCCCCATGCCAATATTATTGGGGAACCTTCCACTACTGAGGGTGGGTTAAGCAATCACCTTTACATGGGATTTGAGAGAATGGCTTCAGGTCAGAGAGCTGGCTGATGTGGTTTGGTTCTTTGGAGAAACTTGAAAGACTTGGTACCTTGTGTGAATTACTTCAGCAGGTAATGTAAAACTTGAGATGTTTCTAAAATAGCTCTGGGTAACAGAGGGGTGTGATTGAACTGTACACAAAAATAAAAAAGTCAGCATGCAAAAGCTTGGGAATCAGGGTATAAACCAACTGTAGGAAGTAAACTTATTACAAAAAGAGAGACATCCACAAAGGGCAACGATA
Organism: Onychostruthus taczanowskii; assembly: GCF_017590055.1. NCBI lineage: Eukaryota > Metazoa > Chordata > Aves > Passeriformes > Passeridae > Onychostruthus > Onychostruthus taczanowskii. Next base: position 6,082,735 of record NW_024498685.1, read on the forward strand.
GACTTGAGAGATAAAAAAAAAAAAAAAAAAAAAAAAAAAAAAAAAAAACCAGATTAAAAACCTACTTTTCATACTAATGTTAAAGTTCAGGAACAGGAAGACTCAAATATGCTGTGCTGAAACCCAGCTGTAGTTCATTGAGGTTCATATAAGAGTTACAGTTCCAGCAGAATGACTTACCTGTGAACTTTGCACTTGGCAAAATATTTCTGTCCTACACCAATGGGATGAAATAAGACAGAAAAAGTCACAATATTTTTTTAAACATGCTGTAGTTCTTCCTGTCTTTAAGTAACCCATACTTGACAACATTCCCATTTCTTTTCCCCTGCAAAGGAGGTTGTGTGACTTTTGCAACACCAAAGGATAAAAAACAAAACAAGCCCTAGAATTCTTCTCACTAATACTATTCACAGCTGTCTCTAGTTTGACTTCTAGCCTCATCTTTTGGCCAATTCAGCTCTCAGATAAGTTTCCAACCCCTTTCTCTTGGCTAAGTCCCAGATCTCCTCCTCCATCCACATGCTCATAAACGCTCATTTCTTCTGTTCAGCAACACCTTGTTTAAATTTCACTTTGCACTGGGCACTGAGTTTCATTACATTCCTATACCTGATCATTTAGAACCATATCCAGATAATCTGTCCTCCTTTCCCACTTTCCTTTCCTTGGGCTTTTCTTTTCACTGTGCTGTCACAACCCTTCCTTTGTGATTGTTGTGTGTTTGCATTACTGTAAGGGATAAAACTTCACTGTGGACTGAGACCCACAGTACGAGGACACAACACCTTTATTCACTCTCAAACTGCCTTTAGAACGATGATACAGGAAACTGCCTCTGTCCACTTCCATCCTTCATTCCATCTCTCACTTGTATGGTCTTGAACTTCAGCTGTTAAGTTCAGCTGTTAAAATCTCAGCAGAGCTCCAAATCTACACACTATTTTTATTCTTTCTCCCTGATGATAAAAGTCTTATCAAACACGCAGTCTCTTGGGTGATGGTTCTGGGCTTTCATTTTGGTGGTGGGGAAAGGGGGTTTGAGGCATTTTTTTTCTTTCAACACTTGCTCTATGCTCATATATTTTCCTCTTTCAACATCTTCAGAAGATAGCTTGAACACAAAAGCTTTCACCAGGATGCTTCACCCCTAAAGCTTAACCCTCAGCCACTGCAAATCATTTATCAACTAGTCTGTTAAAGGAATTGTCCAAATCATCCTTTTTCCTTGTTATTTCAGTCCTGTAATTTATATAATTCACAACCTTCTTCTTCCTCCCCCTTATTTTCTAAAAGGGCAAACAAACAAATAAACCCCCCCAATAAACAACAAACAAATAAAAACCCAAATAAAAAACAAACTACCCTTTACCCCTCCTTTTAGGTCCTTTCACAACTGAACTTGGCCTTACCTGGCTGTTCATTTCTTTCTATATTCATGTGTTCACACTAATAGCACTTCCCTCTTTCCCTGATGACATGATTCATGTCATCCACATGAATCCTTGTATCCCTTATACCATTAAACCATTTCCTTGCACACCTTTAAATTTCACCTGAAGCTTTACCTACCTTGATTTACAGACAGCAGGCTGGACTGATAGAGAGCTAGCTGAAATGGATTTGGGATTATTGTTATCCCTTTTTTTGTTCCCCTGTTGCAACTTATCCTTAAAGTGGGTTGTTAAGCAGAAGATATTTCTGTAGCCCAGGACTCCACACAGCACCAAGTGCAGCAGTCCTTTGGCTCACAGGCAGCCTAGAAATATTTTATATTGTGCAAAACTCTGTAGAATATACAGGGGATCTCAGAGGCTTGGCAAAACTTAACAAGACTGTCTTAGTTCAGCTTCTGTGTGTTTATGGGGAAAGGCCCTAAAGTTTAACAAAGGTATTGTTTTGTGCATTTTTACACTCACATTTTTTTCTGTTTTGTCAGTAAATGTATTTTGAGGCATAACAAGTAAACAGCTTATACAAGCCTGAGCCTGAAGCTGAGCACCTGCACCTCGAATAAGATCATTGTTTGAGTAAGGTTTAAATAATTTAGTACAAATTGGCTTTCCTATAGGTGTTGACAAGCACATCATCACTAGTTACTAATGAGTACAGGATTCCAGAGGTCTGCACAGATATCACCCTCCTGCTCTGACTGCGCATGTGTCCCTCGAAACAAAGTATTTCAAAAACAAGCACCTGGAGACCTTGATTAAAAACCACCTGCTCTGAAGCTCTTGGGAAGACAGATTGCACAGTGTGCAGGTGGCCTCCACAGTGCAGCTTGCTGATATTTCTGATAGCTGGAGTCACTGAAATAAAGTTTGCTTCCCTTCCTCCCACGCACATACCCAGCCCTTTGTGCTGGCTGGCCTCGTGAGAGGAGTTTATGACTGTGCCCTCAAAGAGTCTGACACAGCCTGACTGCAACGACAGAACTGAGGAGTCTAACAAACCCTGCCTTTGTGACAGGACAGGCCTTTCTTATCACTGATTACCTTTCTGCCTGATACTGCAAAAATAGTGATATTTGGTGAAAAGAGGACAAAAGCATCCCAGGGATAACCAGTGATAAGCAACCATTTGAGAAACTTCACCACCTGTAGCACAATTTTTCCCTATTCATTCCTGTGACTCTATGGATGGTTAATGAAAAACCATACAGATGCAATGAGATCTGACATGCCTCTCCCTGAGTCCTGCAGGCTCTTTATACAAATGGGATCCCTCCACTTTAATGTAATTTTTTTTCTGGTCTGCTGGTCATGGGACAAGGTTCTTGTGGGAGTTTCAGTGCTGTGCTTTCAAAGATGGAACACAGGCAATGAGGGGGAACTCTGCTGGGTCTGAGCTCTCATGAGGAATTTCTGCAGTGCCTTGGGTCTGAAAGATTCTCTGAAAAGGACTGGAATAGCCACAGACCCTGAAGAATTAACTCCTTGTGGGAAAGCCCGGGAGCCCTTTCTGTCCCTGTGTGAGCACCATTTCAAAACTGATACATCACTTAGAGCTGAAGCAAGCAGCTCATCACATTTCCATGCCCAGCTACAGCCCTGTGCCAAGTGCAACGTGAAGCAGAGACCTCTGGATCCTTTAGGTTTGCTTTAGGTCTCCTTGCCCTGCTGCAGAGACAAGAGGGCAATTCAAGTTAGTCAGAGAGCAAGCGTAAGACTTCCACAGGACAAAGATGGGAAACCAACTTAAAGATGGTTTTTCTAACCTGGTAGCCTGAAAAGCCATTGAGAAACCCAAATATTTCCAACACAATAGAATGCAAGACCTTGCTGTTATTCTCATCTGCAGGTTGAAGCGATGGCTACGGCCTGCTCATGTCAAGGTGTGTGTTACAACCTTGGACCTCAGTTCCTGGCAGCACAGCCACCTCCAGCTCCCTGCTGAAGCTGTCCTCAGGCTGCACTAAGCATAGCTGGCTTTGTTTCCACATGCATTGTGTGGGGCCAGCCCTGAGTCATCTGGGAAAAACTCCCGGCTCTCACTCCCTCACCTGCCAGCTCCAGAACCCAGGTTAGACTCAAGGTGTCTCAAGGGCTTGGAAAATCAATAATAGCAGCAGAACCCAGGAAGTCTGCCTGTAAACATCCAGTCCTGCCCAGAGCCAGAACTCTTTTGGGCACCTGTACTCTTCCATCTCCCACAGCCACTGAAATTTCATCAAGCATCTGGCAAAAATAGTCTAAATTCCTAACAAACAGAAAACAGCTTCTAGAGAGCACCATTTCCAAGTCAGACCAAACACACAGAGTAATATTTCTAGTTTTAAGAAAGATGAAATCTGGAGGTCAAGAAGCAATTAACTTAATCTCAGTGTAAGGCAAGTTGTTATAAGAAGCATTTTCCTTATCTTGGGATAAACAAATAATAGTGAATAGCTTTTATAGTTTATCCCTAGTTATTCCTTCAGGTTAATTGAATTTCAAATTTGATAATCTAGTAAATTTAGAACCCTAACCTTCAAGGGTTAATTGAAACTCCTAAAAGACATGCTTGCTCACATCTCCTGCTGTCCAAGCTTATTATGCATTGTGTCATGGGCAGCTCTCCAGGCTACATTTCACTGTGCAAGGCCTGATTAAAGCAAGTGAGGTGGTCGTTCCACTTTGCTTATTGCAGCCTAGAGTTCACAACCTTTGGGACATCATGTCTGGAAAATAAACCACACTAAGATTAAAGGACATTCCATATTCAGAGAAGGGATGGCCATATAAGATGCTGACCACCGTCCAAATGAAGTGAACAAAGAGAAGCAGTCTGGCTTCAATGAGAGCTGGAATGGATCCCATGACTTCTGGAAAGAGGTTAAAGATGCAGCTTGTTCAATGGGAGTGAGGGATATGAAAGCAGATAATTAATGTGGTGTGAAAGAAGAGAATACAGGATCATTTCACTTGCATAGGAGCAAAGGAAGGAAGAAAGCACATCTGAGTCAAAGCAGAGGATGCACGTAACAGTTGCAGTCATGTCTACTTTTTAAAACAAACAGCAAGAAGCAGAAAAATTCCTGGAAGGCAGACTGGAGGTTACCAAAAGTAATTAGCTTAACAAAAGCAAAATGCATAAAACAAAGATATGTACTTCAGAAATGTTAGCTAATAAAGGCTATGCTCAAGGTGGAGCTTGTTACAGCACCTTGCTTCCCAGAATCCCAGGCATGACTTCAGGCTTCACACGAACCAGTTCTCTCCATCAGTGTGGAAAGGCAGCCTGTATTCCTAGCTGGGAAATCAAATGAGACTAGATGATCCAAACTACAATTTTCTCTTGTGTTCCATAAGGTAAAGGAATAGAAATGATTGAGCAAAACCATATCCAAGGAACTAGCCCATATCCAACTCTACTAGCCCTGTGTGGCTATGGGAAAACCATAGCCTTTTTGCCCAAATAATCTGCAAAGATAAAGATAAAGAAAGTATGTCTTAACCACACCAGCCCTGTGTGCCACCAGAGAAGGAGACTTTTTCTTAGCTCACCCCTTCCTTTCTCAGCTTTCAATTCCTTTCCATTGTTGTGTGATAGCTGGCTGGACTTCTCCTTGTTTAACCAAAAAAATCCAAGAATAACTTCTCAGAATAACTGTTAGGTGGGAATTTTTCCTTTATTAAGCATTCAGTTTTCACCCATTGGAAAATATCAATTCATCACAAATGTAATCGGAAAGGGTTTTAGGTCTGGGATGGGAGGGAACTGAGAGAAACTGAGAGTTCAGGAATTAAGACTCTGAATCAGAGAAAGGGAGGACTTGACCTCTGGTGTCCCACAGCCTGGATGAGTACATTAACCACTAAGCTATTCCAAGGCAGGAGGTGAGTCTGTCTCGTCTCAGAAAAGTGTCTAAGGGGATAGATTTTGTTCCAACATAGCACAAAAACAAATTGCAAGTCTTTCGCCCCCCCCCCCTTCTTTAAATTGAATTCTTGTTCTCCAGCCAGCCCAACTTGGTATTAGTTTTGTGTGAGTTAAACAGACCAGACACGTTTCTTCCTGTTGGTATTTGATAGATATTCAGTAAAAGGGGAAAAAGAAAAAAAAAAAAAAAAAAAAAAAAAAAAAAAAAAAAAAAAAAAAAAAAAAAAAAAAAAAAAAAAGAAAGAAAGAAAGAAAAAAGAGCTCAAGCTGTGTTAAGATATGTCTCAAGCTGAAGTCAAGACCAGCCCTAGCCAGAGAGGGAAGGTGGAGCTCCAGGCCATGGCCGCACCACCATGGACAGCGCCCGGGGGCTGGAGCCGGGCCACGCTCGGCCGGCCGCGGCACCGCGGGCGCTGCGGGGCAGGGCAGCCCCGGCATACACCGCCGCCTCCTCGCCCTCAAATCTGAAAATTACTCCTTTCGCTGTCTGCTGGATTCTAGGAACCAGACAGAAGATTTGGCAAAGCTCTCCTCAGCTCCACGCAGCTTTTTGTGTTTTTGCTTTACCCCCTCCCGGCCCCGCCCGCCCTTTCTCGAGTGCATTAAATTAAACGCATATTGTCTAAATAAGCGGCGCGTTGTGTCAATGGCTGAGCTGGGGAACTCCGGCCGCCCCTCGGGTGCTGGAGGCGGCTCTGCTCAGCCACTCTATCACTGCTTAATAAAGATTAGTGTGCTCGCATGGAGCACCACAGAACGTCTGGGGCTTGCTGATGGGGAGGGGGAAAGCGGGTTTCTCTTTCTCCCCGAGCAATCCTTTCACTCCATGCTAAGATGACACCATGTCAGACGTGGAAGAGGGAGTTTCTCATTCCCGACTGCCACCGGGCAGTCGGAGGAGAGGAGAGGACCCGTCATGAGAGCTGGGCGCTGCAGCGTGCAGCAGGGCTGGGTCCTGGGCAAGAATGAGTGTGTGCTAGAAAGTCTGCCTCAACCTGGGATCAGTCGTGCCTGCTACCAATTCCACCGCAGCCTTGTCCTCAAGCCCACCCTGGGAGCCTTGGAAAAATATTCTGGGGCTTCGCACCCCGCCTGCCGAGAGCCGCGCTCGCTGGCTTTAACCTCGCTGGGTCAGAGAGGCTGAGCAAGTCAGGGGATTTCTGGTGCTCGCAGGACGAGTCCAGCAATCACTGGTGCCGCTCCCTTCCCTTCCCCGCCAGACTCTCCAGCAGTCAGCACGCCTGTGTTTTTTTGCTGAACACCATTTTTTCCACCCTGGGAAGATTGGGGAGGTTAAACTCCCCGTCTGAACCGAAGCCCTGGACGGGTGCAACTGAGGTTATAGAAATCCGGGAGGGGAAATGACGAAAATGCTTTATTGTGAATAAAACAAGAGGGAGGAGGGAGAGGCGGAACTTCGCGGAGATGAAGGTTGGGAAGTTCGCGGAGCTGAGGATTTAGCCGGTCTCCGAGCGCCGGGCGGGGGTTTAGTCATTATTTCCCTCTGCCTCCCTGAGGCTGCAAGGGCACCTCTCCCCTGAGAGCTGAACCTGTCCCACTTGCTGGCTTTTGTTTCTCTCCTAGAGCGGCTTCTGGGGGGAGCCCGGTCACACACCCGCCCGCAGCCCCTGGCCCTATTCCCCTCTCGGGAAAACCTGGGACAGGGACTTATCTTTCTAGCCAAGCTCCCAGGTCAACTTCCTCGTAGAAAAGCTGATTTATGCCTGTTTATACTTACGGAAAAAGGAGGCAGAAGCCAAGCGCGGCATTCCTCCAAAATCTCATTGTGTTTGAGGCGGGAAGACGGAAGATAGTGGAGTCAGAAAACCTAAAATGATAAAGTTTGCCTTGTCGCGGCAGAGAGGGCTTGGCCAGGAGGGCAAACACGGGGTCTTGCCTCACCTCTCCACGGCTGAAGCCTTTCCCGGGTCAGACAAAACCACCGGTTCTCCCCGCGCATCCCGGCTGGAGAAACAAGCGGCAGCCGCAAGCGGCTCGCCTTGGCGGGGAGCCCTGCCGTCACCGGGCCCGGCAGGTGAAAGCCCCCAGAGGTGTGGGGTTTTCCCTCTCCAGACACCGGGCCGTGGGCTCTCCGTGAGCGGAGCCGTGCTCGGCACAGGTGTGCGGATTGGAATCGCGCCCAAAGCTCAGCCGGTCCATCCTCTAGTCCAGCCTCATCCCTTCCCACCCCTCCGAGGGCAGGGGACACCGGAGCCGGCCGGGCCGGACGGGGAGAGGCTGCAGGTGGCTGCGGGTCCCTCCCGGGAGAGCATGTCCCGCAGCATCCTGAGGGGAAGGGAAGGTTTAAACCCCAGGTGAGGGGTCTTTTCTCCCCATCCTGCCGCGGAGGAGGGCTCAGGCTTGCGATGAGGCTTGGGACCAGGAGTTTGCTCATTCGTGTACGTGGCAGGGCAGGTGACAAGGCGCTGCGCCCGCGACAGATGGCAGCCCTCGGGGAGCAGGGGGGCGGGGGGGGCATGGGGTGATAGTGAGCCTCCTAAAAGCATTTGGCATTGCTCAGGTCCTGCCGTATTAGCACAGACACAGTTGGGTTAATTTTTTTTTTTTTTTTTTTCCCTCTTCCCAAGCCCACTGAGGCAGAGAAGAGGCAAACTCAGCCATAGGAAGGTGGTTAGTGATGTCACAAGTTTGGTCTTTTCAATAAAAGCAATGGAGAAGGGTCTCCCTCACTATATATATTAGGGGAAACTTCTGTTCTTCATAATAAAAAGAGCAGCAAGGGAGAAAAGCACCTGCTTTTAACACCCTTTATTTAGCCCTAATCTGTTGCAGGCAGAATCAAGCTTTGTAGGCTGGATTTTTTGAAAAGTATTGCCTTTATTTTTTATTATTATTCATTTAACTTCTTTTTTCTTTCTTTTTATTTTTATTTTTTTTTTAATTTTTACTCCTTCTTAAGCAAAGAAAGTTTTGGAAGCGATTGCTGAGAAGAGCAACCACTGTTGGCCAGAGTGATCTCTGAGAGGCACAGACAGCTGTAACTCAAGGAAAAGGTGAAGTGATAAATTGAGAAGAAACATCAGGATTCTGAGTTTATAGAGGCAATTTATTTTTCCTGAGTCTGTAAAAGATGATGTGTGTTGGGTTTTGGTGTATTTTTTTTTCAATCATTTCTGGGGAAAGGAAATTCTAAAAATATTTGGTGGAATTTTACTTTTAACATGAGCAATACACCTTATGAGTTTGTGGGGGTTATTTTCTGGGGATGTCACAATTATTTTTAATTAGTCGAAAGGGCAGTGTAAATCAAAGACGCCTATTAGCTATACGTTTTAATTTATAGCCTACCAGGTGTTCAGGGAATTTATTTACAGCATAAACGATTTAATGTTTTCAGCATGATTTCTATTTCAGCTCTTATGCTGTCGGTTTTATTTGCCTGTGTGATGCGGAATCTGGGCTTTTAAATCGTGTCAGCAAGCGTCGTTTAACTTCAAATAACCTGCAGGTAGAAAAACGCTTTGCTTTGCACCTAAACTTTCTCGGCGCGCCTGCTTTAATTCGGGGGCAGGATGAGAAGGAGCAATCAGCCGGCACGCCTCAGTGTTTTGTTGCGGCTGGCGAGGGTGTTGGGAAAGCATTCCCTGTAAATCAGGCTGTCAGCGGCACAGCCAGCGACCCCGCTGCCCCCGCCGCGCTCTCTGGAGAGGCTCGGCAGAGCCCCGCCGAGGGGCGAGGGCTCCCGGGATGCTGCGGGCACGGAGCTGCATCCCCAGGTGTGCTGGCACGAACGTGAGGAGATGGGCATGCAGATGGGCATTCCCTCCGGGAGAGCCGCCGGGGCGAGGGGCGCGCTGCCCCCCGGCTCTGTGCCCGTGTCCGCTTGGGGCAGCCGGGGCAGCTCCGGGCACCAGCAGGCTGGAGAGGCGGGCGGGCTGCGTCCCCTTCGGCTTTACACGAGTGGTGTCCCGGGATGGAAAAGTTTGGTGCCTCCGTCGCGGGGTGCGGGGCTGTCGTCCGGCGGTGCCCGGCGGGGTTCGGGGGTGGCCGGGGCAGACCGGGGCTGAGCGGGGCTGCCCTCCCGCCGCTCCGGCCACCTCTGTCCCCGCAGCCCCGAGTCCCTGCCCGCCTCGCACGGGAGCGCAACCTGACGCAGCGGTTTGCAGCGCCCTGGCCAGGCTGAAGGAGGGCGAAGTGGAAGGCGAAAAAGGGAGAGGAGGAGAAAACTTTCCACTAGTTTACTTTTTTGGCCAGGAGCGCCTGTGTTCATAGACCGCGAGTCCTTCCCCCAGCCCTCCCCCTGAGCTCCCCCCTCCCTTCACTAGCGTACAATTAGCATCATTAGGAACCGACCCTCCGGCTAATAGGGGAACGGCGACCAGCGACGGTAGGTGCGTGCAAGGAAAGGCGGCGGCAGTCCCGGGCAGCGCTTTGGGGCTTGAGCTAAAAAGTGCTCCCAGCGATGGGAGGAACCCCCGCGGCAGGGGAGACGCTGACCCGGGGGTAAACACAGAAAGGGGGAGCTGGAAGGTGAGCGAGAGAGGAGTGCGGCTGCAGAGGATGCGGAGAGCTCGGTCGGAGTCCTTGGGGTGCGCTGAGTGCGTGTGCTGCCCGGTGTTTCCCTTTCTTCGCTCCTTTTTGATTGCGGGCCCGGGAAGCGCTGATTCCCAGTCTCCGTTTTGGCTGTGGGTATCCCGCCCGGGCTCTCGCTCTCTCCGCACATGTTCCTAGGGCGCCATCTCTTTGCAAAACCCTCCGTGCTCCCTCAGGTCTCCCAGAGGCTGCTCCGGAGCGTGTGAACATCGCAGGCTGCAGCCCAGTCCAACCTGCCGAGCCAAGCGTGCTTCCCAGCCCCTGAGCCTCCCGGGGCTACCGCTCCTCCCAGACCTCTCGGGCTCTCCAGATAGGCAGCGACCTTTGCTTGTCTCTCCTTGTCACCGCTTGTCTCTCTCCTTGTCACTGTTGGGGACCAAAACTTTCTGGCAGCAGGGGACGTGAACCTGACCCTTTTTTTTTGCAGAGGTATACCGAAAGACAGATGCGGAGATGCATTCCCCCTCCGCCTCAGCCTGTGTGTGTGTGTGTGTTTGTGTGTCCGCGCGTAATTACAGAGAAGCGAGCAGCTGAGCTGACTTTTTGGGAATCTTTCCTTATCTGCAAAGAGTGCTTCTGCTGTAACATAAAGCCCTGAGAGGGTGGCTTAGCGGACTAGAGCTAAACAGGGCTCAGGGAACTCACTGAACCCCGCTCTAACCCCGTTCAAATGAGAGCTAGATGCTTTTTGAACTAATACTGAGAGAGATCTTGCCTGCGGGCAGCGAGAGACAGAGAGAGGGAGGGAGGGAGGGAAAGAGGGAGGGAGGGAGAGGCAGACAGCAAGGAAGGGAGAGAGACAGAGCGAAGTTTGGAAGGAGTGAGCCGAGAGCTCAGAAAGTTTGTTTTTCCTTCAGAGCCTCGGAGCTGGTAGAGCCGAAGCTAGGACTCCTTGAGGACGGCGCTGGCGCATCTGTCCCTCGGGACTGACCTCTCTTTCCTTGCAGGTTTTAAGCCCCGGAGGATACAATGTTCGCTAAACTCTTCCAGCAGTGGAGTTTCGCTGTGTTCCTGCTGAGTTATTCCGTGCCCTCCTACGGGAGATCAGTAGAGGGGATCAGCCGCAGACTGTGAGTTTCTCTTTTTCTTTCTTTTATTTTTTTCGTCTTTGCCTTTATTCGCCCTCGCTGCGGCCGCGGGGCGGGTGGGGAGCAGGGAGGGAGGGAGGGAGGGAGGGAGGCAGCCCGGGAGGCTCCGCAGCGCTGCCGGCTCTGCGCGGGGCCGGCCCGGGTTACCTGCCCCAGGTGCTCACCTGAGAGCACATTCGGGGCAGGGAAAGGGCTCTTTGCAGCCTCCTGACCTTACAAAGCTTTGGGGGAGGCGATGTGAAAGCTGAGGGGCTTCTCTTCCGACACACCTGGGTGATTGTTGCGCAGTTGCCCGGGACCCTCGCAGGGAGCATCCCGGTTTATCCAAACGCTGTGTGTTGCCCTAACTTACAGACGCTTCCTCGGCTCTGGCGTGGAGCCAATATTGATAGGGGTAGGGGAAACATGCAGAAGTGAGGGCCATCATGACACTGAAGTACTGAACAATTTCTTTGGATTTCTGCCACTTCAGGGGGAAAAAAAATCCAAAGGGAGTCCAGTATCTTACTTATAGGCAGAAGAATATTTTTTGATAAATGATAGTGTAACTTAAGACAGTCTGTTCAGGAAATGACCTTTTTGCTTCTTCCAAAATAATCAGCCTGGTTTATAGTAATACCCATACACAAAGTGCAGGAGAAGCCTCTGCACTGATGCGGGAGCAGCTGTCTCACACATCTGACTCCCTGGCTTGCATCAGATTTTCTAAGGAAGAAACACCTCAGTCACACTGGGGAGGGCTGTATTGTTATTCAGTTCCAAAGGAAGCCAAGTTGGGGAAAGAGTGCTGGAAAATCCGATCACAACTTACAGGGAAACATGACACAGCAAACAATTTCAGATGGGTTTCCTTGTAAATGTTTTATTACATACATAAGGACAAGATCTCCAAATAGCATTTCCTCTGCCACTTAAGCAACACACATAATAATAATTAAAAAAAACCCCAAACACACAAAAGAAAAAAAAATACTCCAGGTGAAGCGACTTCAGACACACCTAAATTTTGGCACCAGGCAGAGAGCTATTACAAATCTCCTACAGCAAATTGTGTAGAACATGTTATTGCTGATAATGTTACAGTGTATTATTCTCAGTCCATTAACCTTTAACTGCTTTGTACTCCTGAAAGCTGTTCTTGGGCTATTTCTTTCTTTTGGGACCATATTATATAGGGAAATTAAACTTAAGTTTCAAAAATAAATAAAAAAAAGAAAATAATTGAAGTGCAGTTAGATGCTGTTATTTTTTTGGCTAGGAAACTCTGAACTGGATCCAAGCCAAAATTGGTTGTTAAAAAAAATAGATTTGCAGAGAAATACTCTTTCTCTTTTTGAAGTTAGTGTAGTTCTAACACTTGTTTTTAAAGGTCAGGATCAGAGGTCTTCCCAGCTTCCCCATTCTGTCCTGACAGGGGGGAAGAAAAGTGTAAGCTAACCAGTGAAAAAGCATTTCTCAGCTCCCTCTTTGCTCTGGCATGTAAAACACACACAAGAAACCAGTCAGCTGTCAGTTAGTGGCATTCATGTAGTTTTGTTTGTGGGCACAGCACAAACACAGACACCACACTCAAACATGTGTCCTGTTTTAATATCACCACAAACCATTCCTAGAGTTAATGGCTAATAACTCATTTAGGCTTTGAGATTTTTTTTTCTCAGTCAAAAACTTAAGCCAGTAATGGATGAAAATACTGAAGCACATTATTATAGACATGCAAAAATAATCAAAATTATATAGGCCTGGTTCTACAGACTTTGCTGAAGCAAATATCTCATGGAAAGCAATAGCAAATTGTCCCAAGAAAAGTTTTCCAGACATGTTATTTGTTATAGGAGTGCTTTAGCTGCTAAAGAACTTCTGAGAAACCAGTAATGCCTCAAAATGAAATTTCATATTTTTATCATCATGTCCAGACATCGCAGCATCATGTCCCTAGATCTGTTCAAAATATTTTTCTGGAGCCTGAGATAGGTTGAGCAGATTTCCCTCCCTTTGGAGTCAGTGGCAAGGGCACTCAGTCTTGCAAAATACAGAGAGCTGACTGAATCCTCCTCAGTTATTTTGCTGAATTTGGGATCAGACCCAACATGAACAGTCAAGGATAATAACAGCTAAATAAGAGCAGCTCTCAGAGATAGAAAGCTGTAGCTTGAAGAATGTTGCCTTTTAGAAATGCTAGATATCTCAAGGAAAAAAAAAAAAAAAAAAAAAAAAAGAAGGAAGACTTTGCCTGAAAAGAGCAGCTTATCTGGAAGTACATGAAATCAGGATAGCCAGAAGTCATGGATTTCTGCTGCTCTCCCCATGATGAGACACTCAGCCTCATATGTACACAGTGTACTTGGATCCAGTAATCAGTTTGGATGCTCTGGTCAAGTACAAACCATCAACATCCCTCTCTCAAAAGTGTCTGCCACATGTAAGCTTAGCATATACTGCTCTTGGTTTGGATACATGATTCTTTTCCTTGGATGAGAGGTGTGTTTTATAGAAGGATGGAAGGGACCTCTAGTGGGTCATCTTAACCCTAACAGCCTAATGTTTTTTTCCATATTGTGGCCAATATGTGAATGCAATCACTGCAGTCTCCATTGCCTTCCTCCTCTGAGTGTGTGGGTGAGATATTGTTGATATCTCCATTATGAAGCACTTCTTACATCAGTCCTCTTGGGCAAGCCTTTCTCCGTGACTTACAAACATAGGAGTTGTTTGAATAACTGAGGCAGAAGGTCAAAGAGATACGTATCTACCACATCTTTGTTTCAAGGAGGTTTTTTGGTCTAGAGTATACAAAGGAAGCTGGTAGGCAAAATGTAATCCTTAAGTCTGGCTGAGTAATAAAAGTCATGTGAAATGTAACACTACATAATGTTATACAATCATCTGGAATAGCAGAATGTTATTTGGGGCCAGACTTGATGCTAAATATCATACAGACATTTAAAGAGAAACCTACCCTCTTTGGCACACCAATCCCTCACACGTCAATCCCTGCATTATTTTGGAAATGCATACTCACTCAAGATGTAGATCTTGTAATGCTCTCTGACTGCCTTGTGTGTACTGGAACCAAATGTTTAGGTTTCAGCTCTGTAAAATGGAATAGGTTTTCAATCAAGTGGACTTTAATAACAGGCTTTGGAGAGTCAAGATTTTGTCACAGTGGGGAAGTTGACCAAATACACATTAGAGGATTAAGGCAGCTTTGGGTTGTCTGTGATAGAAGGAATTATCCTTGGTAGTTCACAAGAGGCAGTAGGAAAGCTTTGCTCATCACATGAGACACTGGTTTACACTCCCTAAAGCAGAGAGATTTCATACACTTTCTATGAACTAAAAGAGTGAAAGCAGAACTGCATTTGCCATGCAGATTTCCTGAGAAAATAGACTAGTGAAGCTCGGAATGTAACCTGGGTCACACCGGACAGCCTGACAGGCAGCACAGAGGCAGTGACACAGAGGAGCCCAGGGTGCTGGTTTTATTGGCCTACTTGCCAGTCAGACTGACCCTAATGAGAAGGGTGTTGGAGATGGCTCTTGTTCAAAAAACTTCTGAGGCAGATCACGAGTTTGTGTTAATGGTCACAGCTGCACTGAAGAGAAAGACACGATGTGGGATCAGCTTAGCATTGTCACATTGCATTTTTGCTTAGGGACATTTAGAAGAGGGGCATAAAATATTTGTCCTAAAGGCTGAAGTAATCCAAAACTGATTTTGGGACGCTTAAAACACAGCCAATATTACTCACAAACCTCTGTATATGCAGAGCTGATTTTGAGCAAGATTTTGACAGTCATCTTCCAGTCTCACTGTGGAATGGGGGAAAGCTGCTGTTTGAATTTTGCACTGAGCAACAGAGATGTAGTATCACTTCAATCCATCATTTGAACCCAGTACTCAAAAAGTGCAGCCCTACAAAGACAAAAATTGAAGGGGGTTCCCTTAAAACAGAGTTACTTTAAATTACCAACTTCCAATAGCTCTGTTATTGATCAAGTCATAAACCTGAATAGTTTGGCTGAGGGGACTGAGAAAGAGAACCTGCAGAACACTCCCAAATATTTTGCATTTTCAAATCTGGTAACATAGCAGGATGGGATGGAAGGAAGAAATATTCACTCCCAATGATGTGTCTTCTTCCAGTTCACCCACATGCAAAAACCACTTCTTACCCAGCTAATTGACCAGATGATTATAGGACAAGCAAAGCAGTGAATGGAATTTCTTTGGCCAGTGAGAATCCAGCAGCATGCCATACCCTGATGCAAGAGGAGAGATTCCATAGCCAAACTCTGCATGCTGGAGTAGAGCAATTGGAAGGATAAACTGTATTATTGCATTCATGGGAACGCAGCTAAAATCCCAGCTTGTGCTCTGTCTGTGGTTCACAGCACAGCTGTGCATCTATTCCACTTCAAGAAAAAGGCATGTATTTTCTCACATTTTCTCTGGTTATTTATTATCCAGGTGTCATTTGTATCTTCTTTCCTCAGATGTTTAATACATTCCTTGCCAGTACAACATCTCTAAAAGACAGATAGCTACTCAACTCCCAGTTCCTTGAAAACAAGACAGAGCTCAGTGTACCAAAAGGTCAGGATGAACTCTGGAAAAACCACTCTAACAACCCAGGATGCTCTTGATGAAGATCCAGTGAAGAGGTTTAGCATAAAATTCAAACAGCACAGCACACAAGAAATTTGGCCCCAAAGTTCACACTTCAAGCAATACTAGGAGGGCATCTAAAACCATAATTAGACACAAGTGAGCAAGCAGTAAATCCACAGGAGTGGCTGAGGCTCATCTCTGCTGATGCTCAGGCTGCC
The DNA here is from genome assembly GCF_017590055.1 of Onychostruthus taczanowskii. Classification (NCBI taxonomy): domain Eukaryota; kingdom Metazoa; phylum Chordata; class Aves; order Passeriformes; family Passeridae; genus Onychostruthus; species Onychostruthus taczanowskii. Next base: position 6,098,568 of record NW_024498685.1, read on the forward strand.
TCCTTGGATAGCTCATTATGGACTGAAGTGCCTGTGCTTTAGGCACCCAAATTCAAACATTTTTCCCTTATACTCCTGTATTTCACTTCTTTAAATGTAGGAGTAAAATGCACTTTTATGTGCTTGTTTATGTTTTTGAAGTACATGACTAAGCAGAAGAAAATCACTAGAATGGTGCTGTATAAACACTGCTTCCGGCTCCAGTACAAGTGGTGGGTTTTCCCTCTCTTCCTGTATTATCTGACCCTTTAGTTTTCCTATCTCTGACAACTGCCTTCCTGCTTTTACTGCCCCAAGTGTGATATATTAAGAGTCATGATGCTTTCCTAGAACAGAGCTGTGACTAATCCAGCTCCAGGGGTGTGTGATCGGTCAGCTGAGAATTATTACCCACTTGAGTCTTTCTCTTCTCTGCTGAGAGCAGCTACTCTGAGGATGAAGCAGGACTTGCTCCAGCAGTCTGGCTTCATTGGATTCTCCAAGCCTGGTACATGATCACTGTGGCCACCACAGCCAGAGAAGAGAGGAGCTCTGCCAAACACTGGGAATTCAATAACCAAATCCTAAATTTTTTTCCCTCTCCTCTCTTTTCTTCTTTTAGCAAACGAGCTGTATCAGAGCACCAGCTATTGCATGACAAGGGCAAGTCAATCCAAGACTTACGAAGAAGAATATTCCTTCAAAATTTAATCGAAGGTGTCAACACTGCAGAGATCCGCGCAACGTCAGAAGTGTCACCTAACCCTAAACCTGCCACCAACACCAAGAACTACCCTGTCAGGTTTGGCAGCGAAGATGAGGGCAGATACCTAACTCAGGAGACAAACAAATCACAAACCTACAAGGAGCAGCCCCTGAAGGTGTCAGGGAAGAAAAAGAAAGCAAAGCCTGGAAAACGTAAGGAACAAGAGAAGAAAAAGAGGCGAACCCGCTCAGCTTGGCTAAATTCTGGCTTGTACGGAGACGTCGTGACCGAGAGCCCACTCTTGGACATCTCTGTTACTACACATAATCAAACTTTGAGGTAATTCTGCTATATTCTTTTGGGGAGCATGCAATTTATTTAACTGAAGTTGTTATCCCTTGGTGTGAGAGGCTGAGGCCAAGGCCTCGCTCAAACTGGGAGTAAAAGCAGATCTTTGTGCTTGTGACTTGGCAGTGGCTTTTCAAGCCACTTTTCAAGCACAGTCTCAAGGTGCTCTCAGCAGGTAAGTGCCCCTTCCACTTTGCACTGGAGACAGAGCCTTTCTTTCCCATGAGACACAACTCACATAAACAACTTATTGCTGAAATCTGCTCACTGAAGCTGAGTAGTAAAAGAAGGCAATTCTGTAAAAAGGAAGCATACCACAGTAACTAAATTTTCCCTTCCTGCTTTAACCGTAGTGTATCTCACATCGTATCTTGGTCCCACACTTGGGCCTCAGCAGATTGAAAGCTTTGACTTTTATTTAAGGTTGTGCATCTATAAAATGGCGAAGTTTTCTTTCCTTCCTCTCAACACCTCCCCTTTTTGGCTCCTTTCCTACCCTTGCTTTACAGTTTTTCATTTCACTGTTTAACCTTAGGGGAGAACATGGAAAAATTCTCTCTCAGTAATATCTGCAAACAACGCAGACCAGCCTTTCACCATAAAATTTTCCCTGCCATTAGGATTTTTTAATTCAGCTCCATCCTTTTGCCAGCTTGTGAAGCAATTACGTTGCTGCTTAAAAATGTTTAGCATTGCTCTTGGAGAGGGACATACTTCCCTCATGCATGACAGTGAAGGGTTTTTAGGGCAGTGGCCTGGAGACATCAGCCTAGATGTCCCAAGTGAATCATCCCCTTGCAGTCATCTCAGCTTGAGTGGAAATCTGCACACTTGCAGACAAGGCCAAGGATTCCACTCTTCAGTTCTCCTCAAATGTTTGCATTTCACCAGCAAAACCCCATCCTTTTCTCTCCTCCTCCCCTTCACCTTGGCAGAAGAGAGACATCAGAGAAGTGTCACTTGCTTACAGTAAATCCCTTGGAAAGAGACACCAGCTGTGGGATTTACTAAAAATCCAGCCTGGGATTAAGCTTTACAGCCCACAGTTTGCAATGTGCTCCATCACCTCAGCTCATGTTGGCACCTAAAGGAGCCACCAACACCTGGGGCTGGGCACTCAGATCATGGACCAGGGTATCCCTGACCATAAACCAGATATCCCAGACCAAAAACCAGGATATCCCAGACCAAAAACCAGGTGGCATGGCTGTAGCAGGTAGGAGGGAAGTAAGAGACTCTGGTTTGTCTCAGCACCTTAGGAAAGGCAAACTTCAGGATTCTGCTCAGGAGGTGCCTGAGGTTTCAACAGATATCAAGGTCAAGATATCAACAGATATCAACACAGTCGTGTTGGTCAGTGTATGACACCTGTCTTGAGCACAAAGAAATCTAGGCTGTAGGCACAAACATCCTAGGGAATTTCAAGAATTTCAATTTCTTTTTCTTGCTGTGTTGTCTTTGGAGTCCATCTAATGGGACATATAAAAGACAGGTACAACCTTATTGGTTTTCCCAGTTCAGCCTTTCTGTTTGAAGTGTGTCTGGATGGCTGAAGGCTCTCAGCTTTACTGTGGAGTTCAATATCCAAATGCAGCATTTCTCACAGATTCTTAAAAAGAACTTATTTTTTAGATAATTAATTTGAGATGATTAAATAAGGAGAATCCATTAAAAAAGGAAAAGGGAATTCCTCCTTCACAAGTACAGAGAATATGTTGGTTCAGCCCTAACAAACTTCTAGTACCTGAGTTTTTAAGTTATCTCAGTAGGCTAGCAAAAGATGTAAACTTTAAGCATGATTTTCACTGTAGCTCTATGCTTCTGTTCTGCTGAACACCCTGGATTAAATCTTCATTCCAATTCTCTCTGATCAGTCTTGAAAACAAAATTTTGGGTTTAGATCCAAAAAAATGGACAACAATAACATAAACTCTAGATCTTTTGAATTCCTACAAGGAGTATCTCATGGAAGAAGCCAATCTTGCAAAACCTAGGTCCAAATCACAGAATGCAGCTTGCAAATTATCATTAGTACAGAGCCCACTGTCAAGATGTGGCTTAGCTTAAACTTTAAAACCAAGCCTGAAATCCAGGCTAAATTGAAAATTTCACTATCTTAGAAATAGGCCTGAGTAGTGCAGACATGCACACACACACAGCCATGCTGTATGAATTATGTGCCGTTGTTACACCTGTTGGAATATATCCTGAAATGGACCCTAATATTCTTGCTACCTAATTATCAAGGAGCTTCATGCTAGCATTTCCATTCCAGGCACTTTAAAATTATTTCTCATGAACATTCCAGCTATATTCCCATTTAAATTAAATTAAGGTGCTCTTACTTAATTTCAAAAAAACCTTTTAAATGTGTAAGCTCCTGAATGATAGATGTAGCTTCCCATTCAATATGTATGTTAAGAAAACCTTTTAAACCCTCCAGGAGCTGAGGCTTGTTGTGCCTCACACCCACACAATTTTGGCCACATGGGAAGTTACCCCCAGCTCTGGTGATCAGCCCTGCAGCAGAGAGAAGCCCACTCCATCCTATATCTTAGGTGCTTCCCAGGGAACCCCTAAAAAACACATGCTGTTCACAGGGACAGGAGGGAAAAAAGCCCAACCCTTCAGCATTTCCTGCAGCAACTTCATGTGGGAGCACAGGGAATACACTGACAGGGTGGGAGCAGGCTCTGCTCTGTTCTCATGGGGAGAGAGCTCACACCAGCCTGCAGCATCCCCTGGAAAACTCCCAGGTCTCAGGACTGGGTGCAGCTGATTGCTTCAGCAGGGCTGAACGAAACAGGAGCTGCAGGGTAACAGGATGGGATGGCTGCTTTCTTTCAGGACCAAGCTCTCTGTCTCCCAGAGGGAAAGGTCCAGGATTAGAGCCTTTTCACACAGCCAGGCACAGGAAGAGATGCCATCAAGGTTGTGCTGGCTCCAAGCTCTGAGCAGCCTTTGCTCACACACACACCACAGCCCCCTGCCTGAGAGCTGGTCTCTCAGTGGGAAAAAGAGACCAAGTGAGCCCCATGGCACTGTATTCATCAGAACATGGCATCACACCCCAGCATGAACACAGCACCACCACAGCGTTAACAAGGACTCAAAATTATTTTTGCTTTCCTCCAACTGTATTTTTTTTTTCTTTTCAGCACTTGACATTTTTATCATAGGGTGATACAATTCTTCTGCCTGAGAAGATACTCAGGTATCTTCTTGCATGAGGCTATAAATAAAAAAAAAAGCCCCTTTCCATTCCTCTGAGGGTACAATGGCCTCAGTGTGTGACAAACTGTGGGTCATGACAATTCTAGAGGAGTTGCATTGAGAAAAACGTAACAGAGATCTTGAATAAATGTCTAAAGCTGTGACATGATCAAACACGCCCTGTTATGGCAGAAGGTTACTAGCAAGGCACACCTGTTACAGCTTGTGGCACTCTTGCTATTGATTCTATGTCCACACATTTGAAGTGAAAAAGTGAAAATTAATTAATTTTTCTGTTTTTCTTGTCCCTTCTTTTCTTTGCAGGAGGCGCTGATGTTTTCAGCAAGAGATATTTGGAAGACACATTGCAGTATTCTGTAATAGTGAACATATGGGAAGTATTAAAATATTTATTACCTGTAAATATTGTAAATGCTCAGAATAAAACCTTTTCCCCCCATTGCTCTCTGAAACTGCACATTTGGTTATTGTGAATTTTCCTTTTTTTTTTTTTTTTTTTTTTTGGCTAAGGCTAAGACAATTATTATTGTCACATTTACCATAATTTATTTTGTTGACTGGTGTATTTATTTTGTGAACGTATCTTGGTGCTGCTGACTTTCTATATTTTTTGTAACATAATGCACTTTAGATATACATATTGAGTACATTGATAACTGACATAAAATGTTCCTGTTTTGTGGTTGACTTCAATGAATGCCTACATACAATTGTTCAAACTGATTTTCCTTTGTGCATGTATAATAGCAGTATTTTAAAATTTGTAAAAAATGTCTAATAAAATATAATCTAAATCATGACTCAACAGGAAAATGTGTTTTTTAGGAATTTCAAGAGCAGGAACAAATTTTTTTATTTACTACATCTGAAAATTGTTTTAAATGTAATGTGTTTACATTGGTCTAAACTCCCACATTTTCACATTAGCTTTTACTTAAAGATCACTCAGAACATATTTTTGTTCCAGTGTTCTATTTCAAGTTGCTCAGTTGCTGAACAACCCTGGGGGTGAAAAAAGCTCCCAGAGTTCAGACCCTGGTGCAGGGGAAGCAGATTCCCAAGGTGCCCAGAACCCCTGCACTCTCCAAACTGGAGGCAGTGAGGAGCAGCCCCAGGGGAGGCTTGGCTTGCTCTGCCCTGGGAAGGTGCTCCCAGGATCCAGGTTGCCCAAAAAAGCCCAGCTCTCTGTCCTGGGCTCCCAACACCTCTGCCCCCAGAGCCAGGTGGTCACAGCACCAGTAGAGTCTCAGCTCTTTGTGCTCCTGCATGTGTGAGGGGGCAAAACTTGTTTTCTGGGTGGACATACAGAGGCTGGAAACTGTGCCAGGGGATGTACCACCGGGTGCTCTTGCATTGCTGGAATACATTTTCCCCTCTCCCACCGCAAAGATGCCTCACATGGCTCTGTTTCCAAAGCCATCCGCTTTAATCCTGCTTCTGCCTCGTCCCCACAGACCAGACCAGCCAAGAGAGACACCCCCTTCAAGACTTCATGTCCACTGGCTGAAGGAAACACGAGATAAAAAGTCATGGTCTATCACTTTTTCTTGCTTTTATCCCTTTTGTGTTCAAATCACAGCAGCAGCTGTGGGGGCAACCTGAGTAAAGGGAATTGTTTCACAGAGATATCTGAACTTTGCAAAGTCCAACTGAATTTCCTCTGTCCCACTCCTTTAACACCAGCAACATCAGAAAAATGCAAGCATGGAAAAATAAATCACAAATCCTGGGAATTTTAAGATAGTTCTTGTAATTGTTGCTCTGTTCTGTCATTGCCAAACTTTTCTTTTTTATTCTTCTTTCCTTTTTTTTTAAGTGCCATCTTTTTCCATTGCCAAAGTACAGCCATCATGTAATATAAACCAGATGTATTTCTGCTCCCTACCCAATCTTGCAGAAAATTACCTCAAAGAAAATACTAAAAGCAGGAAAACTTGAGAAAAGATCACCCATCCTTCCCAATCTACTTCTCTGGAGTGTGAAATTCAACGCTTCATTATGTCCAGTTAATTACAGCAGCCACAAAGCACGTGCATGCTGTTTCCTTTTCAGATGAAAAATATGGTACATGATGAAGCATAGCACGAAGGAAAAAAGGCAGGGTTTCTGCACATTTTTGACTTGGCCTCCTTGCACATCCTGCCTATTTATAGTATCCAGCTAATGCTTGGATTTATACAACTGAAGTTAACTGCAATATATTCAGAAGACAATTTTGTATCTCAGGATTACCAGCATATCCCAGCTGGAACTAAAACTGAAATCTCTGGTGGTCAGAGGCAATTTATCTTCATCAGAAAGGATGAGCCTTGGCAGACAGGGGCCCAAAGGGCATGAACCAAACCAAAAACCCAAGTGCTTAACCTTGGCTCCACAGAAGTGGCCTCCTCATAAGAGGAAAACTGATTTTGAAGTGTCTCTGGTCTGCCCTGTATTCTTCCACTGTCCAGTGAGGACTTGTAATTTTTTCCTGGTTTCCTATAGGTAAAACCTGCAATTGTAGAGAGTTTAAGCAAAAGTTCTGTTTTTCTGAAAGACCTTTGCACAGGCCTTACAAAAGCTGTGTGTGGAGCCTGTGCTTCACAGACTCTGGTTTGAAAGTCGATGCTGCAGACTCCACCAAGCTGAGTGCAATACCTTTTTGAGCTCTCAGCTTTGCAGGAAAATAAATCCTGAAGATCCCCATTTCTGAGACAAACTAGAGCAGTTTGCCTTTCTTGTGGTGGGGGGTAAGATCTCCCAGAGATTTCAGTTTCTCAGACAGTTAAACCCTAAATGTTTAACTAGTCTCAAAGACCCCTGCGCTGGTCAGGACCTGAGAATCAGAACTTATCCTGGTATTTTCTAATGTCCATGGCACCAAATCCTGAAGGAGAAAAGAAATAATGCTCAAACTTCAGTATTTCATGTTTTACTGAACGACCTCTAGGAAGGCTGCACTCTTGCATTCATGTCCTTTCAGCTCTGTTTCTCTTGCTCTCCCAATTCCCAGCTAATCCCAGACCTCACCTCCCTCACAGCACCTTTCCCCACCAGTCTCTTGTCTCAGCAAGTCCTTTCTCCACATCCTGCCTCACAGCCATTGATCTTGTGTTTCTCCAAGCCCTTTATCCCAGCTTTTCCACTGGTGGGTTGTGCTCTTCCCTCAGCATCCCCATCATCCTCCATTCCTCCTGCTCTCTGCCCATCTCCCAGCAGGAACATTAGTGTGAAGCTTCCTCCTTCACACCACCCTATCCCAGTGGCTTTTCCCAAGCTCCTGGCTAAGCAGGAGCTGTGGGGAAAATCATCCTTTGCCTTCATCGTCTCTGAGCATGAGCCTGCTCAGATGGAAGGGTCTGCCCTCCTGGAGGGTGGTGGGATGTGCACAGAAAGTCCACTCATGCACAGGAGCTGAACCATAATGAGGGTTTTGCTTATAAAGGAGATTCCATTAAATTAATGTGATTTTTCAGAGGCTTACAGCATGCCCAGATGTTCCTCAAGGTGATAAAAGAGCACTCACTATGCAGAGGATGCCCTTCCAAATTTCCACTTTTTCCTCTGTGAGCCATAGATGTGCTAGGGCTTCTCAGGAGAAATTCCAAAAGATTTTTTACTTGGGCAATACAATTGATTTTCCTTGGTTTACATTTAAACACATAAATTTGGCTGAAATCTCCTGAAAGGCAGTTTCCAATGTTTCACCTGGACAGGTCAGATCCGAGTCAGAACTACAAAGAAATGGTGAGGCCAGCGTGTGACACCAGGGCATGGTGGCCTCACTCAGGCGTGTCCTGAGCAGCAGTCCTGCCTCCCAGACCCAACCAGCACAGCCTGAAACTTTGTTCCTGCCCAAGACCTCCAAGGGGAGCACAGGTTTGGCACCCACCACAGCTCTGGTTTTACAGCAGTCCCCGTGTTTACTACAGAACTTAAAAGTGGTTAAGAGACATCAAATGCTGACAGCTCTTCCCAGCAGCTCCCCTGTGCTGGACCTCCATCACAGCCCTTTCCAGGCTCCGTGCACTTGGCACAGGGAGCTCATGCAACAGTAGAGTTCCTCTCACAGAGTTTGTTTCGTGGTCCTTTGTAAATACAGACATTTATCTGCCCTTCGAGACGCACAAAAAACAACCAGTGCAGTTTATGCCTGTCCTCTGGAAGGGCTCTCTGCTCTCAAGGAAGGCATTTCAGGCACAGGAACTGCTTGGCTTGGTTTGAAGCACTCCCCACCCCAACCTGTGGACAGCACTGTCCCAACACAACGCAGCCACAGTGCAGTGATCATGCCTGTTCACTCATGAGTAAGTGCCCTTGATCTGCTGAGCCACCACAGAGAACTTGGCTTTCTTGCAGTAATTCAGAAAGTCGGGGATTGCTGGCTGTATTTAGTTACAGCCTTTGAGAGTTTGAAACATTTTGTTATTTGGTCATAATTTACTGCAGAGAAAAAGCGCTGTGATAGTTTCTGTGGAGTCTGAGGAGCTTTATTTACTTGAAAAAGAGATACTATTAGAGGAAGCACAAGCCACCTTTTAAGCACCACAACATGATACCTCACAAAATAAAATGGGAACCATCAGCATGAGGAGTTGGGTCAGATGAGCAGCAAAGTCACTAAAAAGTACATTTTGTCCTCTACTGAAACTACCACTGGCTTCTGCAAATAGATTCAAGAACAAAGCAGGGAAAGGGGCACATGCATTCATCCCCAATTTTAATGGGGTGAGCACTGGGACTCCTTGGGAAAGTAATTTCATTTCTTTATCCTAGCAATTATTCAAAATGGAGTCACATTTGTCCAGTTTTCTGAAGATTTGTGAGCTGTGTGAAAAGCTTGGGGCAGAAATGTAAAACATTAGTGTGTAGCCTGCCCCTCTCCCACTCACTGGCTTGGTTGGTTGGTTGATTGATTTTGGTGGTGATAGCTTTGGTTTGATTTGTTTTGTTTTGTTTTGTATTGTGTTGTGGTGTTTTGTTCTGTTGGGTTTTTTCACCGTGGTTGCTTATCCCACTTTTTAACCAGGCTATGAACACGGTCATCAGGTAATAAGTGACAGGTTTCATATTCACCCAGATAAAGGTGACAATGCTTAAAGACATTTTCTCGTGGCTCATCCATCCCCCAGGATGCCCCTCTGGACACTGACTTCAGTGGAAGCTATGCACACAGCTTCCCACACAGTTCTCTGAATACACACCCCCTCGAGTCCACTTTTTTAATTGGTTTCCTGGACGGTTCTCCTCACAAATAATTTTTTCCTGCAGTTAATGTTAACTAATTTGCTGTGGAAAATGTCTATGATCTAACCTTCTCCATGCCTTTCTTTCCAGATGTGTGAGTGATCCAAAAGAGTGGTTTGCAATGCCTATGCTGTGGACCATCCAACAGCTGGATTCTGCTCTCTGACAGGGCAGGTGAACATCCTCTGCACACTCATGGGCTCACTGCTGTGCTGAAATGTATTTCATTTCAGCCTGGATTTCAGAGAGCATGTTTGAGGCCACCCTGCATAGTGTGGACCAAGTTCCCTTAAGAAAAACTTCTGAACATTTGAAAGGATTTTTTTTTTTTCCAGTGGAACTTACAGGAAAGCCCTACATATTCACTAAGGAAAATCCTTCGTTATGTGTTGGAACCACCTTTCTTGCCATGGCTATGCATCTACAAGCATGTTAGAGTCTAGCAGAAGGGATTTGTGGGGATTACTGTTGTTAGAAATACATTTTATAAGATCTGGGTCACTCAAACAGAAACTAGGGCACAACAAAAGGAAAAAGAGTCACATCTTGTCACCTTGTGTGTCCATTTTCCCCATTTTGTCACTGCACTGGAGGAGTGAAGATCTACTGTGATTCAGCTCAAGTTTTCACACTGTTAGACACTTTACCTGTTTTCATAAACTTGTTCTTGCCCTCCTTCAGCCTTTACTAGATGAAAGGCCATGGAAACACACAAGCACTGGGTGCAGCTAACCCTGATCCAAACCAGATCAGAGCTTCTCCCAGTAAGACGAAAAGCGTCTGTGTCACGTTCTGCCAGAGGTTCAGGTCAGCAATCAGACCAACCCCAGGGTGAAATGAGAACTGCCCCCTGGCTCCTCTCACCCAGGCCAGGGAGCACAGGAGTGGTGGCCCATCCATGTGAGAACTGGAGCTTAAGCAGCCAATTCCCCAGTCAGGCTTTTAGGCAAGTCTCCTTTTGGAATTCTGAGACAAAACAGGGAAGATTTAGGACTTTGCTGTACCCACTTTAAAATGTCTACAATTTCCAATGCCAGCAGGCAAGAAGAGTCTGTAAACACATCTTCTCCTTTCTACCTTTTGCATTGCTCCTGTTCCTGTTCCAATAACAACCAGGAGAGATTTACCAGGAAAGCACATAAGCTTAATACATTTTTCATAAGATAAAATGGGCTTATCATGCTTTTGGGGATAATGATGGATCTTCTTCTTATTGTGTAGCCATGACATTTCGCTCACACACATCATATCACCGGAGATAAAGGACAAGCCTCCTTGTAACTCCCCAAATATCCTGAGAAATGCACCTTGGGTTGGCAGGCTTGCTGCACAGCCTCGAGCAGTTTGAGTCTAATGTGCCAATATGAATCCCACATCATTCCTTTCCCATAAATAAGCAAGGGTTGCATGATCTCCTGGACCACAGAAGGGTTTTTCACATGCACAAGTGCTCAGTCCCTGATCACAGGGAGGCTCTGGAGTTTGTTGGATGCAGAACCTGCCAGCCACTCACAGCAAAACCACAACAACACACAGAGTCTGCAGGCAAGGCGGGAAAAAGAAGGCAAGAGCAGCTCCAGAGGCTGGCAGGATGTGTGGGCTCATCTCCTGGGACAACCAGGACAGAGTTACTGACAGCCACGTGAAGGACACACAGTTCCAAGTGATTGCTGGGACGAATTTGCATCGGTACAAAAACTTAACAAAAGTTTGGGATTTTTGAGTGTGAAAGATCCAGAGAAGCTGTGCTTCAAAAGACCTCTTCTCAAGCAGCCTGGATGTTGTGCAATGGCTACAGGAAGTTCCTTACAGGACAGAGTAGATTTGTTAATATCTGAAACATCAGATCATGAAATAAGATACAGAAAATGATATCCACATTAATGAAATGCAGCTGACATCTACTGAGTTTGGATTTTATTTTTGTACTGTACTTACTCTTACATCAGGGCTCCATAGGGCTAAGCAGATCCAGAACTCTCAGCTTTTCTCAGTTTTAGAGGCTCATTATTGGCACAAGAATGAAAACTTTAAATAAATATATCACAATCACTATGACTGCATTTGAGCTGCTGAGATAATGATAAGATGACATGGGGTAAATACTTGGAGTTAAGAGCTCTAACAACAGTTGATTCGTCACTTATATTTAATCCATTTAAGAGACGTTTTTATCAGACAAAGATCAACCCACTGGGACCATTAATAGTTACACTTATAAAAAAAGCCAGCAGCCAGAGACCAACAGAGACAGACGTAGCAGTCTTACAGTTGAAAATCACCAGTAAATTTAGAGCACGCTCACATGAACTTTTTGCTGTGTGTGTTATTATTTAAACAGCATTGTAGTAAGAGCATATGCATGCATAATCAAAACCATGCCCAAGGATCTAATGAAAATACTGGGAACAAAGGAGCTCAGGAGAATGCCTGGCTCTTCCTAGGTGATTTTAGCAGATGAAGAGGAAAAGGAGCACAAAGGCGAGTTGCCTGGAAGAGCAGTGGGCTGATTTGTCAGAGCCTAGGTGGGATTACATGGAACAATTCCCAGCGGAACATACAGTGTCTGTTAGGTACGGAGAAAGGAATGCTGCTCTGGGTGCACTATAAACACCCTGCAGAGCTTTTGTTGATGTTAGCAGGAGCTATCCCCGGGCCCAGCAGACTGCTGGATGTGCTCATCGCTCACCGGCTGTCTCCCGAGAGGGGAAGAGGCTCACAGAATCACAGAGTCACAGAGACAGAATCACAGTCAGTCACAGAAACACAGAGTCACAGAATCACAGAGTCACAGTCAGTCACAGAATCACAGAGTCACAGAGACAGAATCACAGTCAGTCACAGAAACACAGAGTCACAGAATCACAGAGTCACAGTCAGTCACAGAATCACAGAGTCACAGAGACAGAATCACAGTCAGTCACAGAAACACAGAGTCACAGAATCACAGAGTCACAGTCAGTCACAGAATCACAGAGTCACAGAGACAGAATCACAGTCAGTCACAGAAACACAGAGTCACAGAATCACAGAGTCACAGTCAGTCACAGAATCACAGAGTCACAGAGACAGAATCACAGAGTCACAGTCAGTCACAGAGTCCGTCACAGAGTCAGTCACAGAGTCAGTCACAGAGTGACGCAGAGTGACAGTCACAGAGTCACAGAGACAGAATCACAGTCAGTCACAGAAACACAGTCACAGACACAGAATCACAGAATCACAGTCAGTCACAGAGTCCGTCACAGAGTCAGTCACAGAGTGACGCAGAGTGACAGTCACAGAGTCCTTCACAGAGTGACAGTCACAGTCACAGAGCCACAGAGTCACAGAGTCAGTCAAAGAGTCACAGAGTCCCTCACAGAGTCACAGTCACAGTGACACAGAGAGACAGTCACAGAGACAGTCACAGAGTCACAGTCAGTCACAGAATCACAGAGTCACAGAATCACAGAGTCAGTCAAAGAGTCACAGAGTCCATCACAGAGTCACAGTCACAGTGACACAGAGTGACAGTCACAGAGACAGTCACAGAGTCACAGTCAGTCACAGAATCACAGAGTCACAGTCACAGAGTCACAGAGTCACAGTCACAAAGTCAGTCACAGAGTGACAGTCACAGAGTGACAGTCACAGTCACAGAGCCACAGAGTCACAGAGTCACAGGGTCACAGAGTCACAGAGAAAGAATCAGAGTCACAGAATCACAGTCACAGAGTCAGTCACAGAGTCACAGTCACAGTGACAGTCATAGAATCACAGAATCACAGTCACAGAATCAGTCACAGAGTCACAGAGTCACAGAATCCCACAGTCATAGAGTCACAGAATCCCAGAGTCACAGTCACAGAGTCACGGTCACAGTGTCACAGAATCAGAGAGTCACAGAACCACAGAGTCACAGAACCACAGAATTACAGAATTACAGAATCATCAGAGAATCACAGAGTCACAGAACCACAAAATCCCAGAGTCATCACAGAATCACAGAGTCACAGAACCACAGAATCAATCCCAGTGTTACAGAACCTCAGAATCACAAAATGACAGAATATCCTGAGCTGGAATGGTGGAGCCATATGGATCACTGAGCCCAGCACCTGGCCCTGCAGCGCATCATCCCCAAGAGTCACACCCTGTTCCTGAGAGTGTTATCCAAATACTCCTTGAGCTCTGACAAGGTGGTGCTGTGACCAAGCTTGTCTCAAGGCATCCTTTTCATCCATCTCAAAAAATATCAGTAGTTAGCCCAGAAACCAGATGCTGATCTCACATTGGATTCTCAGGACTCATCCCTCATTTCACCAATATTTACCCTTCTGCCACTAGACAAGGCCATCAAGAATGAGGTAGGTCACAGCAGATCAGACACATAAGCTATGTCCAAGCAAAACTGCACACTGCAGGCATGTCCAAGCTGGGAAATTTATGTGTAGATTTCCCCCAATACAGTAGACAATAAATTAATTTGTGAGGATCTTCCTTAAAAACCCAGACTTCTGGTTTTTTGGTACTGTTTTGGGGCATGGACAGGCAGGGCAAGGGAGGCTGTAGGGCAATATTCAAGGGGCTTTAGTCATGAAAACCTTCTCTTGGGTTCACTGGCAATATTACCTTAATAAAAAATACCCCCAAGAGCCCCTCAGAATTTAACAGCATTTGACTAATTTTCAACCCAATTTCTGTTCCAGTCAATGGTGATCTGTCTTTTCTTTGCCTACAGAGGTGTCTCAGTCTTAGCCTCTGATGCCCTCCCCTTTCATCCCCATCCTCCAGGGCTGTCCCATCAGCCCTCTGTAGAGTACAGATTTATAAGCTGTACATATAAGGTGAGCAGGCTTATAACTTCAGAGCTTCTGGCACAAGGTACAAAGTAAGAGCAACAAAAACACTGACATATGCAGCTGTTTCTTTAAATAAGGGAAGGCCAAGCAAGGTGACTGCTGCCAGCCAAGTCTGAATGTATAAAGAGAACCACTTCCAGAAAGAGGGCTCACAAAGTTCTTGAAAGTGGGACCACCTCAGAGATGAAGTTAGTCCCTTCCCCTCCCCCAGTCTTCCCTGACCTGCTTCAAACTTCAGCAAATCAGTTTTTCCAAGCCTCTCACCCCCTCCCTCCCTTTGAGCAGTCTGATTTTTCTATGTGAACATTTTGGCAGATCTGAGAACAGTTTTACTCATTCATTTAATAGTCACAAATAATGGCTCTGTTTCACCAGTTAATTATTTCACCAGTCTCACAGATGCATGTCTTTCCTTCATGTTCAAGTGGGGAGGAATCCAGTGCCCACACAAGCAACAATAAAAATCTGATTAAAAGACTGATCCCTTCAACACATTTTGCTCTATGGATGTTTGAAAAAAAGAAAAAAAAAACAAAGAAAAAAGGAAGAAATTAGCTCAGTTTTTTAGAGGGTCACAGCATGAAGGACATAAATGAGGAGAACCACTGGAGGTCACTGTGGCAGAAAAGGAGAATGAGTCAGATGAAAGCAGGACCTCCAAGTCACCAGCCAGTTTGTGGTGGTGATGGTGGCTGTGGGGCTGAAAGGGTGAGAGAAGAGACTGTATCTTCAGTCTGACTTTACTGGAATTTGGAGCCACTGGCTGCAGAAGCAAGGCAGGAGGTGAGGCTTGTGTCCACATCAAAAGCTTGACTTCTGACCAGGTTTCCCTCCAAAGAACATCAAACTTTTATCTCCTCTAAGTGTTTACCATCTTCAGTCTGACTGTGAAGTGTCCTGCTCTGCCCAGGGTCTCCCAGCTCCGTGCCTTGCTGAATGGGGACCTTTGCAAAAGACAAAGTCACATTATATCTTACATATATAATACCAACCTGCCTTCAGATATACTGGTTTTTCCCAGCATTGAGGGAACTTTCAGCTAAGACTTTGCCTCTTCCCCAGCTGGCAGAGAGGTCCCAGCACTGTACACAGCACATGGGACTCGTTCCTAAAAGGAGGATCACACACTGCCTACAGTGCCGTCGGCTCTCCAGTCTGTTTCCAAGAACTGCATAGCTTGAAATCCTCGTTTGCTTTATTAATGTGTGTGTAGGAGGGAGGAAAGGAAGCGCTGTGGGGGCAAGGGGGACAAGCAAGAAACATCACACCTTCCAAATGTAGGGGGTCATTTTCTGCTTTTTTCCACCCTTCCCCCGGCCAGCTGTTAAATCCCAGGTTTCTCCAGCCATGCCTGCTGCCTCTTTGACAGAGGAATGTGCAGCAATCATCACTTGCAATGGCTGAAATCAACTGGCAGGACCCACAGGAGAAGAGGTTTGCAAGTTCATTTGGAATAAGAGCCCAAAAACCAATACAAGTTTGCTTTTTTTTTCCTTTTAGAAGTACCCCCTCTTTACCCTGTAGCTTCCTTCCCATCCCATAGACTCTCTCTCAGTTTTTTAGGTGCCCTGTTGCCCTCCACAAGTTTCTGGTGACTTCTTATTCAGCTCAGTATACCTTACAAAAGAAGAAGAAAAGTGAAATATCTGCTGTAAAATACAAGAACAAAAATCAAGCTGCAAATGCTGCATCTTGTGAGCGGTGTCCCCTTCAAAAGCAGCTTTCCTTTCTGACTTATTTTTTGGGTCTGTCTGCATGTATTTTTGACTAATAACTATGCATACATGCACATGCACGTACGAGTGTGTGTGTGAGTGAGTGCCAGGGAGCACATAAAGGGTATTTGGGGATTCTTTGGTTTTGGACTCTCACACATAGTTGGGGAAGGCAAGTTATAAACATATAGGTAGGTCCAAGAATGAATACTTTAATATTTGCAGATCCTGGTGGCTGCCAAGTGCTAGCATTTCAGGGATGCATATTCACATGCAGCTGGAGACACACGTTGGAAGGTACCCAACATTTTGCCAGTCAGGTTCCAGACTTGAAATATCTCAGCAGACCCACATGTGGATTTTAACACAAAGCAGGGAATGTTTCCCCTTATTCTACATACTCACTAACTAATCAGCAAGCAAAACAGTCTGCAGAGAATAGGAGGATGGAAATCATGCTTTACTAGAAATCCTTCTCAAGACCTCCAAGTCAACCTTCTACCTCCCCAACCTGGAGAAAGACACCAAAGCTTATTAAACTCAATAAAAACCAACCCACAGTCATCCCCCTTTGGGATGCCTCACCTTCAGGATATTTTCTAGGCATTTGTGCTAAATGGTTCTTTGCAGCTGGGCTTTTTATTTGATTTCAGTTTCTTAGGGCCATCTCCCGCTCCAACATTCCCCAGCTTGTTTACGGCCAGTCTCACCAGTGAGCCGGGTGCCAGTTTAATTTAATTTGTTTTTCCAGTGGCAGCAACAATCTGCGTGGAAAGCATAAACAGAGGGAAAGAATCTGGAATCAGCAAATGGTGTGCACAGCTGCACACCATAATTTCTGCTAGTGAAAGTTTTAATTCCGGTCATCAGAAGAAGAGCAGAAGAGTTGGAGGCAAAGAAGAGGTGGAGTAGTGGAAGAAATATAGCAAGAGGAAATAGTAAAATCCAAGGCAGCTGGAGAATCTTGGAGTCATTATAATTAAGGCCCAACAGGTTACAATTTCTCCAAAAGCAGTCAAACCCAGAAAACAGCCAACAGGTCTTCAGGAGGAATTGCTCAAAGATGTGATTCTAAAATATATAGTAGCAGAAGCAGGAAAAATTGTTCATTTCTCTTGCAGATAAGAATATTTCACCAAGACACAAAATGAGGGGAAAAGAAGTTGTAAGAGAAAGAAAACTGCATCAATTAAAAAAACCCCAAAACTTCTTTATTTCAAGGGAAGGGAAGGGAAGGGAAGGCCACAGCTCACACCTCCTGGAACAGGATGTACTGGGAGACCTTCCCTCTGTGCCCTCA
Source organism: Onychostruthus taczanowskii (assembly GCF_017590055.1). NCBI lineage: Eukaryota > Metazoa > Chordata > Aves > Passeriformes > Passeridae > Onychostruthus > Onychostruthus taczanowskii. Next base: position 6,115,920 of record NW_024498685.1, read on the forward strand.
CTCCCTTCCCAGATAAGAGCTGCAATGGGCCTTGTCACATTCAGATTATTGCCCAGATAATTCTTCTTAAGAACTTCATTTAATGACTGCTGATATCAGCATTAGGTGGTGGCATTAGTACAGAGTGAGGTGATACCTGTGAGAGGCCTCAAAACCTGTGACAGTTGAATTTGTTCATGAACTGACATCTCTGTTGACAGCCTTCACAATTTTCTTTTGACCCACCATCACTCATGCTTGAAGACACACAGCTCATTGAAGTCTTTACACTTTTAGCAGTGGCTGATATTCATATTAGTTTATTTAAAAGAAAGAGTGATAAAATATGTAAGTTCAAATTCTTGCATACCAGACATGCAAAAAGAACTCTTAAAAACTAAATAAATGAAATAAATATATAAAATAAAGACTTTTGAAGTAAACAATATAATTTTATTATTATTATCCTGTAGTTCAAAAGATCTGTAGATGAACACAAATAAAACTCTGCGTTTTAGCAAAAATTTCAAGGTATTGCAATTAAGCTTTACTAATTTATTTGAGAACTGACTTGAACTTCTAGACTGGAAAGTGGCTGAAAGACCATAAACAAAAAGGCAATAAGAAGGACTGCATTTTTGTCACAGCTGTCATGTGAGTCATGGATTTTCATGTGCTTTCAAAGTATCCGTGACTTTTGATATTTAGGGATTTTGCATGTGGGCTGGTAAACGTGATGGTTAAAGAGCTGAACCAATTTCTCTGAAAACCTTGAGTTCTGCCAAGTTAAACCCTCGACTGCACGGGAGGCTAATAGAGAGCAGGAGCTCAGCAGCAACACTGTGGTTACACAAAGGATCAGAGCAGTGAATTCTCACTGAGAGCTTTAATTCCTCCAGGGATACAGAGATTTCTCTTTCCCCACAATATTTGCTGTTAGGTTGGATTTGCAAAGGCCAGCTCTGGCAAAACAATGACTAAAGCTAAATGGCTTCTCACAGTAAAACACAGCAAAATAATTACTTGAGGGAAGGAGGAGGGGAGAAAAAGAGAGAAGGAAATAAAAGGGAAAAAAAAAAAGATGTGTTATTTATAACCAAAAAAAAACCCCACAACACTTCTTCACCTGCATCCCTGCATCTGTCACAACCCTCTCATGACACTTCCATACAATTGTAACAGCAGTGAGTCAGACCAAAGATCTGTCTGGCTCAGGACCCTGTCTCCAAATCTGGCCAAAGCAGATGCCCAGGGAAAATTATAAGCAAAAGATACAGTGATACTTCCTTGGAACACTCTTCCAACTTCCAGCAATTTGCAGTTTAGGGACTTTCTGGTTTTGTATTTAATAGCCTTAGTAGATTTTTCTGCTATGAATTTGCCCACACACTTTTTGAAGCTGTGTATATTTTTCTTGTAGTTGCTGTTACTGAAGATTAATCAGAGAATTCATTACTAAACAATGATACTAAATAAATTTTCAGAAAACCCAAGCAAATGTGCCAAAGGAATTACCCTTGGTCCTGTGGTGAACATTCCTTATTAAAAAAACCAAAAAAGATGGCGAGAAAGAAACATTTCTATTACTCCATCAATTGCCTGGTCACATAACCAGGATGAAGTGGTCAAGTGTCTCAGGATACACTTGAGCTAATTATACACCAGAACTTCTATATATACAAAATATACAAACGAGAAATAAAGATAGGAAAATAGTGTTTACAGTAAGAAAGGCTGTTAATAGCTATGACAGCATGGAGAGGCATTTCAGACAGACAGATGATGGTTTCCTGAAAAAGCCATGATCAGGCTATTCATCCTTTTCCAACTGCACTTGTTCAAACAGAAGATGAGTTTTGCAAAGGGTCACTGAGTTTTCTTCAGTCGGGGCACCAAAGGCTAAATTGATCCAGCCAAAAGTCCTGCTGTTCCTGCTTTACCTTCTGTGCTCTAAACAGATCAGCAGGAGCTGGAGATTTCTGAAAACTCCCACTCTGAGAAGTTTAACCACAACAGCTCATGAATTTGTCATCAGACTGGTTGTATCTTCCTTGTCAAGCTCTCCCTTTCTGTTAGAAGGGTAAACCTGTGCTCATGCATTATGTTCTCCACTAGCAAACAGACCAGTTCTGCTGTCAAAACAGCTAGAAACAAAATAAAATTGGTCTTTATTTTTTTTTTTTCCTTTCAGGCTGACATCTCCTTTTCATAAACACAGGTAAGAAGAAGTGGCAATCAAAAAAACCCAAACCAACAAGCCCCAAGAGAGACTCATACCGAGATTGCAGGGAAATCTCTTGCATAAGCTTTTAAACCAGACTGCTTAAACTGAGCAAATTGAAATTCTGCATTGAAACACAGTTCTAGAAAATGTCAGGGCAATTCTGTGTTCTTGATTTGCACATGCAGTCACAGATAGCATTCATGCATAAAAAGGAATATTTTCAGTCCTCTACAGATGGGGCCTTACAGCCACAGGTGATGCTGCCAGCTCCATCTTACCTGTCCAAACTGCACTTTTCATACCAGGCTTTGGGAAGTCCTGCAAATGAAGTTTCCTTGGGCTCCAGAACTCCATGAACCTGAGGTTGCAGCTGTGGTCCAGTTGGAAACCCATCGTGGAATGGCATTACCCAGCTTTGCCTGCCTCTGCCAGCCAAAAATCATTAGTGAATGTAATGAAAGGTTGGGTTTTTTATGCTGCTTCCTGAATATATTATTTACCCCTTGATATCAACATTAGTTTTCTGTTCCCTTTACACGTAGACTCTTTTGTGACAATGTGATAAATAAAAAATCTGCTCGCTAATATTCTGCTTTTAAGGCTATTTCCCATTAATGTTTTCTGGGTTTGTAGGGTTGTATGGAGTTTTATCAAAAATACCAATTTTCTATCTTATTTGCTACCCATTCTCTTTAGGCTAATTTTTAGTTCTAATATCCTTGATCACACCCCTTGGAGAGGAAAAGGAGGAGTTTTCCATCATTCCAGAGTCAGCCCAAGAACACAGTGGCTCATGGGAATTCCGCAGTGCCATCTACTGTGAGGTACCAGAACAACTGAGAGTGCAGCAGGGCTTTTCCACTGCATCTCACCTTCTTCCTCACTAGTTCCAAGGCCTCCTTTGCCTCTGTGCAGATCCCAGCACAGTTTGTCCCCATGCCAGTTTCTCTGGCTCGCTTTTGTGCTCTGCCTGTGGTAACAGCACTGCACTCCTTATTTCCAACCCTAATTTTACCATCCGTGTTATTATTTTTTTTTGTGGGTGTGGTGAAACCATGCTGGTTTCCGAGGTATGACTGTCACCCCTTGCCAGATCTCTGACATCATCTTTCCTTCAAGAAGACCTCGAGAAAATTCCCTTGGGAGCGTGCCCATGCTGAGAGATCATTGGCCATAGGGCGAGGTGAAACTTTCAAACCAAGCAAAGCACCGACATCCTTCCGGAGGGAGTTGAATGTGCTGCCTCTGCAGCTTCTGCTGGCCTTGGAAGAAGGAGATGGGGAGAGAGGAATCCACCACTGCTTGGTCTGAGAGCAAAAGAGCAGTGCCTGTGTTGACTGACCAGCTGAGCATAGCCCATTGCTTAGCAAGGATCAAAGTAACCAGGGTTCACAAGAGCGATGCTTTTTCCTTTGACACCCTGAGTTGTTCCATTAAGGTAAAATGTGGAAGCCCAGTGCTTGACTGGCAGGTAAGCGGGGTTGTTTGTTAACACTGTGGTTTTCAGTCCTGATTTTCAGGCTTTTTGTTTCAGTGAAACTCCAGTGCACAGTGAGACAGTGAGAAATGTTCATCAGTTACACCATCACCAGCTGACAACATAAACCAATGTTTTGAACAAAAGTTTCTTCAGTGTCTCAACAGACTATTAGCTTTAATATCTTCTGGAATTAAAACCATCTTTAAAAAAGGAATGTCTCATATAATAATACTCCACTAAGGGAATTATTCTATCCTGCATAGTCCTGACGGGTAAGCAGAAGGGAACTGCATCTTTGGCCATGGAGTAAGTAGCCACAGAGGCACAGCCTAGAGCTTGCCTAGAATGTGACTAAACTGAATTAAACTGAACACTTTTCACAGCAGCTGCCAGCAACTGGAGTCTACAAATCCCCATAGAATAACAAAAAGGAAAAGCAATGGAATGGAATGGGGAAAATATTAGGCTGCAAATCACAATATTCCTCCAAGCCAAAGTAAGGCATGTTTATTCCCCAGACCGCTTCTCACCTCAGGTTTGATTTATTGCTGTTGTGTTCTGACCAGATTAGAGAGCTAATAATGAATTATGGATAATATGCAAACACAGGAAAGAGAATGAAGTATGGTTATCTGTCTATATGCTTTTTTAAATCATGAGCTTTTTTGTGCACTGGTCATATACAAATGTTTGAACACTAGTGCATGTTCGACAATTCCAGGCAGGAAGATTTCCTTCATTACTAAAAATAGATCTGCAGCCTGTTAAGCACTAGCACAGTCATTAAGGAGTTATGTGTATTCTCTGATCAGAAAATAGTTCTACCTTGCCATGCCAAAATGACATTGATATTTCTAAAATTAGCCAGGGGAGGTCAGTAATCTTTTAATAGCACTGTTAAAAATTAGCAACCTAATTAAGTTATGAATTGCAAAAGGCTTGTCAAGTTGGAACTATTTGCTCAAGGACCAGATAGATATATAAGGAGAGGTTCCTCATCAAGTCTCAATTCCTTTCTGGGTAAGTAATGCCCAGGAATCCTGAGTAAGGGCTGATCCCAGCTACGCAAGTTAAGCTGGTTAATAGGTGATCTAAGGAAAGAGTAATTGTAAGTGTGGTTTCATTTTATTTTGGTGTGTCTGTTTTGTTAATCTTGGAGGAAGAAGAAGTTCAGTCATTACTCTCACCCGGTTTGGTGATTGATCTTTTTTTTGTTCCGTGGAAAGGGCAGCTGGCAAACCACTGAGGAATTTCAGCAGGATCAGAGTATTCCTCAATGGAGAACTGGAGCACGGCTGTAAGGATCAACGTTTCCAAGGAATACTCGGGGTCACCCAGCTGCTTCCTTGCTGGGCAGCATGGAGGCCAGCCTGGCGGTGCTCCCTTCAGGAATTTCCATGGAAGTGGGGCATGGCCATCTTGTCCTCACAGCAGAACTGTGGTTTCAGCACCTGAGCCTTAATGGTCACTCAGCTTCCAGCACACACAGAGGAAACTGGACAGTGTGATGCTGTTTACCACAGCCCTAAAATCAGCTTTAAGGCATTTTTTAAAACATTAAATTATAGCTTCCTACCCCTAAACAAAGGATCCCCTTGGAGGTTCATCCCTGTAATTCACTCTAAATAATCAGAAAGGCCACAGAAACTCCATCTTCTGCAAAGCTGTGCAACCTTTCCTTGAGCTGGGGGCTATTTTCCCATGCAGAAATGACCCCTTGGGCATTATAGCATATTTTCTGTTCATATTTACCTGATCTATTAGAGGCAAAAGCAGTTCTGACAAAAGCAGTAATTACAAGAATGTAATGTTCATTTCTACAGAAGGCATGGTGTCTGCATGCCTGGGAAGGGCCCAAGATGCTTACAGCATTTCTATTTTCCATGCTGTGGTGAATTTGGAACCTCTACACAGCTTAAGACAGAATAAATTTCACTCCAGCACAAATCTCTTGATCATTTCTCCTTCAAATGTGGGAAAACAACACTGAGAATGTGGAAAGTGTAGAGCACATCATAAATCCATGGACACAGGAACTCAGAAAGCTGCATAAGGCACATAAGGTCTGCTATAAAGGAAGCACTGTGCTTTCATATTATTTTCTGTTTAAAATCTACATGTGTGGTTTGGGACAAAGGTCTTTTAGTGTGGAAGAAAGAAGGTTCAGTGTTTTTCTTTTTTTTTTTTTTTTTCCCTGAAGAGAAGTACGTCTCTGGAGGGACAGTGGAGAGATGTGCTCCAATCTCTAGCACACACTGCTGTAGGAAAAGTGGAATTTTTGAAACCACAGAAAAAATGCTGGCGAGAACTCGGCACCCAGGATGTAGTTCAAGTGTGAATAACCAACAGGTGTTTAAAATAAAGATGTAGGTTTGCATGCTGGCTGTCATTTGCTGCAGTTTCACTACAGATTTCTGATGCTGGAATTGGAATGTGGTCCCCTGCCACCAAATCCTATGTGAAAGCATACCTGATCTTTCTCTTCCCAGGAAGGAAGAGAGAAGCTGGTTCTCCTGGCACAGAAACATGACACCTGCATATTCCTACTGCCCCTCGAGGAAGCATATCCAAAGAGGAGTTTGTGTATCAGCAGATTTCTTGGGGCATCTGACTCTGTGTTCCACAGAGCCTGGGAAATCTGCAGGTTCCTATATTCATGTTTTCCACATGCCTGCCTTTTTCCTTGTCCCAGATGAAGTGCAGAATTGAAATCCCCAAAGGACTTTCGGTACAAATAATCTAGACAATCTAAAAACAAATTGCAGGTTAGTCATCTATTTAATGAAAGGAGTCAAATCACCAGCATCAGCTGTCACAATAAATGCCATCAGCTCTATTTTTGCCCACATCTGCTCTATACTGGAGTGAGATGTGGAAACTGAATTTTGTGATTCATGTTCACAGTGGGAGCAGAGGTGGGGCTCATCTCCCCTCACTTTCAATCTTTACAGAGTAGATTTCATTCTCAACTGAATGGGCTGCTCTGGGCTCCCTTGATAAAGATTTTCACAGGTGCTGAAGCTCAGGTTTTGCCGCCCATTCCCATAGTCAAACCTCAGAGTCTGACTGTGATCCCAACACAGCCATGGATCAACCACCAGTGGGAAAAAGGTGTTGTGCAGTGGGAGAACATTATACTAACAGGTATCTAGAACCTCTCCTGAAAACATCCATCAGGGTACATTCTCACCTGCCCTGTGGAGCTGCCAAAGGGCTGTCAGGAGGGCAGTCATAAACAGAAAGGGGTAACTGGACTGGGGCATCTGAGGCCACCCAGACCTCCACTGGGACTAAACTGCCCCAGGCTGGCCTGACTTCTTTGAAAGAAATCATCAGCTTTGTATTACCTGTGGCATCCTAAAACCTCATTTTTCCTAATTTAGTCTCGTTTTTATTATATTACATTTCCATCCTTTTTTTATATAAATGCACTTTTTCACATTAAAAGAATGGTTTTAAAAACTACAAACCAAACAAGAAAGATTTATAATCGAAATAAATATTTACAGTTTACAGTATACATAATACTTTTAAAATCTTTTAAAAATATTTACACTGTGTACCGGAAAGGAAAAGTAAGAACATTTTCCTCAAGAAAGGTTTGCTTAGGTGCAGTGAGTTTCAAAAATTATTGTTGCTTTAGGAAATAATGATTTTGCTTGTGGCACAAACAGATAGAAATGCCAGAATGCAACTAGAACTACAACTATGTGAATGATTAACCAAATTCATGGCCATCACAAAGACTATTTCAGTGTTCTTCCTGCAGATACTCCACAGCACTGCAAATTTCAGAGCAGTGAGGAACTGCAGCTTGTGTGGAACTGCAGATGCTATGGGAGAACAATTGTTCCTCTCTGCTGCATAAATGTGGGGTTTTGCAAACTGGGGGACTGTAGAAAAGCCAGGTTCTCTGAGGTTTGTCTATGCTGTCTTTTTGCCTGATCATTTATGATTCAGAGTCAGACACCCAGCAGCACCTCCTGTTGTAAGACACAAAGTCCTCAGTGGGGTGCACACACAGAGGAGCAGTGAGAAGGAATTACATAAACAAATATTTGATACCTCTGGCAGTCATTGTCCTGCCCAATTCCAGGAACCCAGTTCCCCTGAGAGCCTTCTGCAGGTGCTGCTGGGGCAATTCTACTTCCTTTGTGCCAGCCCCAGTAGAACCCTGTCACTTCTGTCCATGGCAGGAATCCAGGGACACAGCCCAGCTTGGCTCAGTCTCTACAGCTGGACCATCCTAAATAATTTCATTGGACTTCTCAGCAAAGAGGGGAATAAAAGCTGTTGCATAGCTGTGAGGAGCCAATTTTCTGTTGGTCTGCAAAGATATGACAGCTCAGATCCTTGCTGTTTTCATCCTGGTGCTGTTTCATCCCTGTTTCTGTGGGTTTGTGGCAGAGAGAGATCCATGAATGCAAGATCTCACCCCAAATTTCTACATATCTCTGGATTCTGGGGACAAAAAACCAACAACACAGCACTGATGCAAATACCAGGATTAATTTATTTATTAATCCGTGCTGATATTGGATTGGGAAGCACTTGTAGAACCATATGAATCACCACTAAGTTGATGAGGTTACTCAATTAGAGGTAAAAAGCTCCAGCCACAAATCAGGAGGAAAGAAGAAGGTGTACTTGGGCTATCAACCTCTATAATCTCTGTGCCTACACACCCACACAATTACAGTGCCTTCTCTGACAGGACATCCTTAATCCTGCTGAAATCAACACAGGAATCTGTGTCAAACCAAGGCCGTGGTCTCTCATCCTGCAGGATATTCTAGATGCTAATTTATTCTAGATGCTATTATTTATTTAGAAGCTTTTATTTGCATTGTGTGTAAAGAAGGAAACAAACAGATGCTTTATTTAAAACCCTGCCTTAAGAACCCAGGCAGCTTCCAGCAGGCACCACAAACCTGTGCTAGCACTGCAAGCTGCAGGAGACAGGAGGTTGTATTGAAAAATTTTGTTCTACCATACCATGTAATAAACAGCTCTTAAAAAAACCTCTTTTGGTTACTGGCAGTGTAGGTAGGAGAGCTAACCTCCCACCTACTGGAACTGTCTCAAATCCATGGAAAGAATATCAGTGATTTTACTTTGGAGCTGGCTTTAAAAGTGTGCATATCTTACATAAAATCAAGAAGCTGTCTTAAAACAAGAGCATATATCTTGTCAAACTTTTCCAAATAGAGATGGCTCATTCCTTATTGAAATCATGCCCATCAAATATCTGAATTTATTTGTTCCTGTAATGGACTTTGTAATTCCTAGAATCCACAGTTAACCCCTAATGGGAAATTTGCTGTATTTCCTACAGATTCTTAAAAGTAAATATGTATTTTCCTAAAGCTGTTACCACGTTATCATAGTCAACCGGCCTCCACGGTTTTCCAAGAAATCTTTGGGATCCTGTGTGGAAAAGTGTGTGTTACATATGGAAACTTGTACTGGCCTTGGAAACTTCCATGGCTTGGAAAGTTTGCAGCACTGAAGGATTTATTCTATCATCCATAGAAATATTAGATCCTTCTGAGAATCTTTCATGGATGTAGGCTCTTTGGGTCTATAAAGAGAGGGAATTTTCAGCTCAAACAAGTGTCCAGCATTAAAACCTCCACCTTGAAAGGACAGAGTTAGGTTTAATAGGCATTTCAGTGCCAGGACATGTCAGTCAAATTATTATTGGCTCTAGCTGCACTCTCACAAGCTGTTACATTCTTTACCTGCAGCGGAGTGGCACTCAAAAAGGTGCAAAATTCTTCTTTGCTTTTGAAAACACCAATGAAAGTGAAAGAAAAAACCCAAACCCACACACCAAAACCAAACCAACAACCCAAACTCCCCAGTCCAATTCACACAGCTGAAAACTTCTGATCTTCACATAAGAAGGGCAGACCCACGAGCTTCAGTAGGACGGGTCCTTTGAGAGGTAGAAGTAAGTGCACAAAGCCCAGACATTTATTAATTAATGTGAAATCCATGAAAGCAGCTGATTCCCGACATAAATGGCCATGAATTCTGGCCTCGTTTCTCCTGTTACCACACAGGGATGTTTGTGCATGCACGGACAGGGTTACATAACATTGCACAAGTCACAATAGAGATCTCAGAGTTGCTCCCAGCCCAGATCCCATTCACAGAATCAGAACTGTGTCTTGCAGTAAAATCAGTCTCACTGAGGTGTTATGTGGTTCATAAGTTCCCAGGATGGGAATTTTTCTTCAGAGAAAATGAATCACATTTTACAGAATGGCAAGGAGGAAACAAAGAGAAGGAAGGGGAAAACAGAATTATTATTTTTAGATCACAATATTTTGAAATGTGATCTGCTCTTTAGTCTAAGATTTTTCCCAGCCCTGTCTTCTTTTTTTTTCATTCCTTTTTCTTTTAGTGAGGAAAGAGTTAAGACAGGAAAGAAAATCATATATACACAAAACAGCTTTGTCTATAAACTCTAAAAGTTTGTTTGGCCTTGCAGAAAAGAAGTCCTACATTAATTTGGGGAGTGGAGGCCAGGGGACATTTTGTGGGGAATCACACTGCTCTGTAATTAGAGATCTTGTATATGTATAAACAAACTCTGCCATAAGATCAGCAGAGAAAAGACTTGCTCACTTGTCTGATGGCCAAGGAAACTTAAACCAGAGCAGGCTATAAATAGAATGAAGAAGAAAACAGAGGGGGAAAAAAAGCTTTAGTGGCTGAAAGAAAAGACTCCTCCTGGCAAAAGGGTTAAATCTCTGCTTACAACCTTTGTCAGACCTGGCATAAGCCTCTTTCTCTTTGGATTCATAAGAGATATCATGACACAGACCTTTCCTGTGGAACTTTTTGACCATCCCTTAAGTGTGCTGCAGATGAGTGTCAATAAAGTTAATTTCAAGGCAAGGGTCAAAGTGCATTTCAGATAAAACGAAAAAACTATGGCTAGAAATTCCAAAAACCAAAACTGCCAGCCCGTGTCCTTTTTCCAGGGCACAAAAGTGCAGCCTGTTACATTCCCAGCCTTCCCCAGCTCCGGAGCCATCCCGCCGTGCCGAGCCGTGCTCGCTGTGGTGGTCTCTGAGGGGTGATCTGCCACCTGAGAACTTCCAGACACAGCTACATCATCTGCTCACGGCCTCCCGCCTCCCGGCATGCAGCCGGGGCTGGAGCCACTGGCAGGAAGCACCTGTAAGGGTTTTACATCCACCAGGGACAACACCTCCCAGCTTGCAGCCTTCTCATCTGGCCAGAGCAGCCAGGGACCTGCCCCCTCCTCCTCAGGTAGCCAGAACCACGGGCCAGAGCGCTTGGAAGGGGCCACAGCTCATGGGATGAAGGCATTTCCTCCCTGCATAAAATGCATCATTTGCTATCGCAACCTCTTTCTCCGTGGGGAACGGCTGGTGATGGATATTTGCTCCTCTCACCCTTCCTCCTCTTCTCCCTCTGTTTTTCCACCACCCCCGCACATATCAGGCCCCAGGAGGTTTCACGGGAAGGAAGAAGGAGGTTGTTCAGTGTCTGGGAAGGGTTTATAAGCTGCCCTTCTGGCACAGAGCTAGAATCAGGACATTGTTCAGCTACATGTCTGAACTAGAGGAACAGGCGCAATTGGATGTCATTGGGTGGCTCACAGGGAGAAAATTAGAGAATTAACCAGCACATCTGCCCAGCTGCAGCTCTCCCTGCCTTCCTCCCTGCCTTTGGCTTTGCCAGGCAATATCCTCACAGCTATAGCACGACTCCAAAAGCACCTTGGATTATTCCATGTTTGCTGCACAACACAGCAGCCCTTGGAGACAGGGCTGGAGACAGCTGGAGACAAGGCTACCCACACTGCCTGGGGTCCATCCAGGAACTCAGGGCACCTGCTCAAGACAGATAGTCAAAGACAAGGCTAGCAACACTGCAGCTCAGACCGGAGACAGGATCACAAACAGGGCTGGAGCACAGGCTGGGAATCCAGACAGGACAGCAAGAGACAGGAAAGACGTCTCAGGCACCCTGGGAGCCCAGGACTGAGCTCAGTGGAACTCATGGACAAACTGATGGGAAGGGGCTCCATGGGATGCTCCAACTGATGGGATGGAAGCTCTTATCCTTTTTAGGAATAAAACTGTGGATGGAGTACAGGAATAAAATAATTGTTTAGATTAGGTTCCTCATCCCTTTATCCCCCTTTTCAGCATCAGCATATCTTACACCTTGACCAGCTCCTTGAAGCTAACTGGAGGAAAAGCATCAGTCTCTTTTGTTTGGGTTCAGCCAGACTGCTCAGCAACACTGTGATCACATTAATCATTCAAAGCAGCCAGAACGTTCTCCCCTTTTTTAATCTCTGTGAGATAAAACTGCCAGATGCTCTTGCAAGTCTCTTTGAAGGCGCTGTATGTCTGCCTGAAGAGCCACTCTTTACCCTGTTTTTAAGTGTAACACCCTTACCAACAGCACTGTCTCTGCTCTCCTTCAGCCTAAACACAGTTTTGCAGTCTAAATCCAAAGTTTCATTTTGATACAACCAGAACCTTAAAGTTTTAATCTTAATCTACAAGTCTGAGAACAAAAACCTTCATCTAAGTGGTGCAATTTTGAGTCAGAGCCACACTTGCTGTAAAGTGCTCCATTTTATAAACCCCAGTCCTTGAGGGCAAACAGCTAATTGTTTAATGGTGTTGTGCAAAAATTCTAGAGGTGAAAAATCCCCAAAACACCTGCTGCTGTAGTTAATGCCTGTGCATTTACTTCTAGCCATGACATGCATACATATAATCTGTCTGTGAAGAGACAGTATGGAAAGTTTCAAAAAGGCAGGAATGTTCAAGCTATTTTCTTCTACATTCTCTTTACCAAAAAGACAGAGAATGTGCAGACAAGTGTGATCTCATAACAAATGGTGAGAGGGGTTAACTCCTTTTAAGAAGACACATACACATAATGGAGGGTTTCTACCTCACATGGAAAAGTGGCTGTGCAGTAACCGGATGATAAATCACAACCCAACCTTGACAATTTTCTGAGAACATGATTTAATATAAGGCAGCCCACTGGCTGTGCTGCTTTCCTCCCACATGGGCTGTGGAATCCCTCAGCTCAGGAGCAGGGGGATCAGATCCAGTGCTCCACTGCAGGTTTTATTGACCATTTGGTTTGCTGTCCTCCCCTCAGGCATCAGCTTAGTCAGGTGCCCCACACCCTAGGAAAGCATCCCACAAATGGCCCTGAGCAACAGGCAGGAGCAGAGACGAGTTCTTTCACAAGCTGAGATGGCAGTTTATGCCCAGAAGCAAAAGAACTGATAAACCTCATAATACTTTAACCTCACAAGTTAACTACAGGTATTATTCCTATTCAAGTGCTTAATCCTACCCTGGCTCTCAAAATGTTTGTCTCCATGTCCCACAGCAAAAAATTCCACAGGTTGATTAGATGCCACTTTAAGGTTTACTGCCTTTCAAGTGCTTTAAGCACGTATCCTTCATTTTACCATGTTGATCCAGCATGAAGAGATAAATGGAAGTGTCCAGTTAATTACTCCCCAGTCAGCTCTCCTCCCGGTGGGATAAGAGCTGGCCAGATAGCCAAGAGCTCCTAGTGGCAAGGATGTTCCCAAACTAAGGAGGTAAGTGTTGGGGCTCCAAGCATCCTGGGTGGATGTTAGAAACGATAGGGAATGAGTGGCCAGTGTTTATGAAGTGGCATGTCTTTGTTCCCACAGAAATTTTATTACATAGTTTACTGAGAGTGAAGTGATCTGTTGGAAGAATCCTCATTTAAATTAACACCAGAAATCCTGAAGTTTATCCCGTCTACCAAAATCAAGTTAGGTTCATCAATGTATTTTTCTCTCAGAGGCAAAATAATAACCCTTCTTTGCTCAGGTTGGGATGTTCACCTCATGTGTCTGCACAAAAACACAAACACCCATAACGTGCCTTTTGAACATACATTTAATTTCAAAATTACCATTTACACAAAACCAGTGTTCTTAATGGGGACATCTTAATTTAGCATAGCCTTGATTCTCAAAATTGCTTCTAAATTTTGAATGGAATTTTCTGTGAAGTCTAGTTTTGGTGATTTGACACTCATCTGGAACCCTTGTTTCATTGAAAAATTACTTATTTATTTAGATAAGTGGAACTGCTCTGTAAGGACAGAAAGACTAAGCTACAGATCTGCCTATAGACTCACAGCCAGCCTTCATCAAAATAAACTGTCAATAAGATGCAGTAGAGCAGCACAAAGTAACCCAGTGGAGTCTTAGGCCTGGCCAAATACATATATTTAAAAAGGCAGGAATATTCAGTAGCTGGGGGGGAACCACAAAACAGATTAAAATTACTGTGTTTTAAATCTTGGTCGAACTTTTTCTTTGTGTAAAAATAATTAGCATGGAAATCTTCTTACCATGTATCAGGGATTACTGCCTGGGAAGGAGGAAACCATAGACCACAATGATAGAGACAGGAGAAGGCTGACCAAATAACCTCAGTGTGGATGATAGCCTACTGACTGGGGCTGTCAGCTGGGATTTAAAAGCTGGGTTTAAACCTCTGCTAAGGCATTCTCTGCCAACCCACACAAGTGCCCTAAGCAGACAGCTCTCAGCTGTCCCAAGGTGTCCTTGCACATGTGTGTGAAGATATTTTACAAAGCCTTTTAGTCTTCATTGGCCTTGCCACGACACAAGAACCTTTCTTGAACCTCAAACACTTCTGTGGGATGAAGCACTCATCTTTCTGCTGTTGAAAGCTCTGCACTTTTAAAGCTCAGCCTCCTGAAATTTTTGACAGAAGGAACTGGCTGTGTTAGATCTGCAGAGGATTCTGCTATGCAAACGGGCACTGAAGTACTCAAACCATCAAAGCAATGCTTGCTATTCAACAATGAGCTGCCATTTGTTGCCAGAGAAACACTGTGTTGAATGAAATGCATTTAGGAAAACATTATTACAAAGGGAAAATATGAATAATCAACCTAAAGCAATGAGCCATGGAAGCTTGTTTTATGAAATGTCTTCCGGACTGTCTCAAAACATCAGACATGCTGACAGAGATACCAGAGAGGTTTTCTACTATTTCTTAGAGAGGTGGTTTCAGTCCTAGATTCATCATCACAAAACTATACCAGCTTGGTCTACCTGTCAAGTTGAGTTTTTGAGTGGAGGAGACTGAAAGTCTGAACATCCTTAGAGAATCTGAAAGAACTTCCTTCCAAACAACATGCTCATGGTTATGCCTTTTTTTGGTGTTTTTTTGTGTGTGTGTGTCTATATATGAATATTCTTCTCTAGTTCTTCTACATTTCTTCCTCCCCCTTCCTTGAAGACAGGGAATAAAATGATGCTCCCTGCACCAAGAAAAGAAGCTCTCATATGAGCAGAGAAGGAAAACTACATTCCAGGAACTTCAGCTGAGCTCTCCAGAATCATCTCCCATCTTGAAGCCTCTTGTTTTATTAAATCCACAGACTTTGAAATACAGCATTGCCTGACTTATCATGAACAAGAAATTCAGTCTGCACATAAGCGGCTTTCTTCCCAGCATGCCAGATTCTGCATGCAGTATTGCAAAGTAGTTTGCCACATCCCTGGCAGTGTCCAAGGACAGGATGGATGGGGCTTGGAGTAACCTGGTCTAATGGAAGGTGTCCCTGCCCATGGCAGGGGGGTGGAACTAAAGGATTTTTAAGGTCCTTTCCAATCCAAACCATTCTGTGATACTACAACTCAATATATTCTACATATTCTTTATTTTCTATGTATTCTAGTAGAAATTTAAGACTTTGTCCATCAGGAGCAAGAAGGCAAGAAAAAAGGAACTGTGCTTTATTAAATCATGCTTTTGTTGTTTTGGGTTTTTTTTCCTTCCCTCAGGTGCTCTTGGAGTTACCCAACTTTGGCTTGCTTAAGTTAAGAAAATCTGCTGGGAATCACATACACACACACTGTGGGGCTCATTAGCTTACTGGGTGATTTCAATAACCCACAAATATTTGAGGAGAAAAAAAATCTCCTCCTCACAAATGAAATTATGGCATTATGTAAGCAAGTCTGGTCATATCAGTATTGTGTATAGAACAGCCTACAGTGGGACTTTGGCCATTGCATGGAATAAATAAGTGCAGATAAGCAATATCTGAAATAGCAACCCCAAGAGGTCAAGAGACACAGAACCTTGAACCCACTGCAGTCGTCCTTTTGTTTTCAAGGGTACAGGATGAACTGCAAGTTTAGCAAAGTATATTTTCAAGTAAAACATGGGGGCAAAGAGAAATCATAAGTGGGTGTAAAGTCCCATCTGGGTCTGGAGAGTTCTTGATTAGCCAGTCAACAGACATGGAAGGTGGAGCAAAACAAACTTAATTCTCTTACCCTTTGTGTCTTAATTAGCTGTTAAAACACAGACTTGAAAACACTCAACAAATAACAGAAATACTGACTCATACCAAACCTTTTTCTTTCCTTTCCATTTGTTTTTCTTTCCCATCATGTTTCAAGCCTTCTTAGCTAATTTAGGTGTCAACCTACCTTGTAGAAATGCTGTCAGTTTTATGACATTGTTTCCATTAGGGTGTGCACTTTTCCATTTTGATGTCTCTCCTTAATAAGAAGTTCCATCAGAATTAAAACACTTGAGGGTAGGATTATGTCTAAGTATATCCATTACTTTTGCTCAAGGAAAATAAACTGCTGCTGTCACTTGATAGGTACTTCATCTGTTACAACAGGATTTCTTTTTTTCACTGTATTTCTGCCTTTTTCTGACTGATGCATATTCTCCTATGACACCTTCCTGGAGAATTTTTCCTCTGGCCATATGTATTGGTCATCAGTAAAAACCAAAAATACCATTCCAGGCATGCAGCTGGTTCTAACACATTTCAGGCAATCTGAGCCCTTCCCCGGGCATTGTGCCTGCTCTGCAGGACCACTGCACCTCCAGGACCTGCTGTCCTTCCTCAGGATGCTAATCCAGAGAGCTCTGAGGACACAGGAACAGCCTGACAAAGCATAGTGAAACAGAGAGATCCGCTATTCAGGTGTTTCACTGCTTTTATCGCACCCTCCAAAATCATTCCTTACTTACCTAATGACACGGGAAGTTTGCTGCTATCCCAACAGTCCACTGAAAGCACTCAACTCCTTGTTCCTGTACTAAGTGGAGCCCAACCCAAAATTCAGTGATGCCAGATGAAGTATTGCCTCCCAAGCATCTCTGAATGGATTTGGGCAGCTGGGGCAGAGGGATTAGTTCAATATTCTCATTATGCTTACGCATATTTAGTGCCTCATGGTCAGCCTCAGGCACCCAAGAGCTGTGAGTAAGAACTCTGCTGCCACACAAAATGTTGAGATTTAGTTCCTTTGAAAGCAAAAACAATAAAAGCAGGTTTTGTCCATGTTCAGTTTTAAACTCCCACTAGCTTGCTTGTGACATTTAGTTTTGCCAACTCCTAGAAATTTGTATGAAGCGATCTTTGGCCTCATTCTCCCCACACAAATTAATTATGCACTCCTTCAGCCCTATGCTGAATCCTTCAGTGTCTAAAGAAATCTGCCCTCCGTGTCCACTACACATTTGCTGCTTCTGCATCTGCAAAAGATCTTCATCTTCTGACCAAACCAGCGAATGGTTGTTTCCAGAAGACTTCTCTACATCTTATTTCATGCCGAGGCAGAAGTAATTACTTGAGATGTATTTTGTCCCATTTATTTCCTGGAATGGAAATTAAAGGAGCATGGTGAGGAGGGAAGAGAGAACCAAAGTGTAAACTGACTCTTTTTTTTTTTTTTTTTTTTTGCCTAGTGATGGAGCCAGTTCAGATGTCCTAAAATAGCGGGTAGTTTCTGTTCCACTTCCATCCCAGGAAAATAACATTGATGCTTTCTCTCCTTTAGGTTCTTGGGTAGCCTGAGCAAAAGGAGTAGAGGGAGGGATGGCTTAGGCTCCTGCAGGAGCCTCACAGTGTTCTGTCCCACAAGGAGAGCAGTCCGTGTGGAAAAGCCAGCTTGGTATGGCCACTGATGGCCAGCAGCAGGGTCAAAGGCCAATGGTGGTTAAGGTGAGAGGTTCACAGCTGGCACTGCTGCTGGAATGAGCTCAGAGACCAGGGTGGCTCCACATGGAAGCAGTTGCTGATGCTATTAATGCTATTAATAAATCCTGGGCTTTCCATCCAGCCCTGCAGCTCCATGCTACTTCCCAAATATCCAACCAGACTAAAAATGTAGATTTGGTCTTTGCACAACTCCAGTGATCAAGAGAGAGGAGCCAACCCTGCAGGGTGTTTCCGCAGTGGTCCAGGGAGGGCATCATGACCCAAGGCTCTCCCAGGTTTGGCATGACAGGCACGGCTGAGGAAGAGGAAAATGCCTTGGGCTGAGGGAAATTAATTTGGTCTTGTGGCTCTTCCAGTTCTTCCTAAGCCAAGAAGAGATCTGACCTAGCTGGGAATATCAGAAGGTGGCATAAAGCCATCTGTGCCATCCTTTTCTGAGGGCTCCAAAGTCAGAATTCAGGATGTGTTTGGCTGGGTTGCTGTGCTCCAGCATCACTAGGCCAGACATCTTTTTTAGATATTACATTTTACATGTATGTTTTAAATAAATAGCCTGTATTTTAGGAGCACTTAGCCATAAGTATATAAACTGCTCTGAGGTTTACCCCATTGGAATTAGAATGAACCTAATTCATAATTCAGACATCAGGCTAGAAACAGCTCAGCTTTGCTCCATGGACCTATAGCTTGATGTCTGAACTGCCCACGAGACGCCCTCTAATCCCAATAGCTGTAACCTAACCTCAGAGTGGTTTCTAAACTTACTAAATAAATATACTTTTTAAAGAGGAATGCACCATATTTATTAGGGTTTTTGCTCCGTTCAGGCAGACTATCATTTCAGAGCAGTTCCTGTGAGAGAGGCTGTGGAGAGACAAAACTATATTAAAAAAAATTCAGAGCCTAGTTTGTTTGTTTGGTGTTTTTTTTAATGTAAAAGAAAAAAATCAGCCTACTCTCCTTAACTGACAACAGGAAGTATCTGATGGTACAAAGTCTTAAGCACAAGCACTCACCCATGCAAAAACTTTCTTTGCATGGGTAGTCACACTGAATTCACTATCCCTGCCAGCTTCAGAAGGTAACCAAAGAATGGGCTCAAGTTCTTGTTCCATTCCTCAATCAACATCTTTTTTGCATGTTCACACGTGGTACTCGGGTAAATAAAATAAAAAAATCTTCCCAGTTAAAATGGAGTGATGGCATTTGGTTTTCCTCAACATGTGCATTCAACCCTCACTCCCACTTTGCAACAAAAACCTTGCTCATTACCAAGAATTATTTTAGAGGCATCAGTGTATGAAGACAGAAAAGCTGAATTCTCAAAATAGCGTTTTTGCAAGAGGAAGGAACACATTAATAGCGCGAAAGTCTGGCTGTCTGATCAGATCATGGCGTTCAGATTTTATCTTCATTGATCATTTTTCAACTTCACTCAACACTTTGGATACTGGAAAAGGGCTGTGCAGCAGGGACTTTTCTGAATGCCTTAATACCACAAACTGTATCTGGTCAGTCTGTCTGCTCTCCATGTGTGCCTGGCTTCACAGCAAATAAATGCCAGAAATAGCATTCCTACAGGATTTCCAGTTCAAAAGCCACAAGAATGTTCTTTCTCATGGTATGGCACCGTGCAATAAAATGGTGTCATCTGGAAAATCACAGCCTTGGAAACAAATGTTTTTCCTTCTTGACTGATTTAAATCATCTAAAAATAGATGGGTTGTCATGTAACTTTTATACTTGTCAGGGGAGCCCCTCATTTTTTCTTGTGACAGTACAAGAAATGTATCCCATAACAAGACAGACAGATCTTCCTAGGGAATCCCCCGGGAATATTTTTTTTTTTTCTCTAACTGTGCAAACTCCTCAGAAATAAAACCAGAGGGCAATTCATCAAAGATTGAGAATCCATTCAGGGTCACTCTGAGCAAGGATTTCAGGCAGTATTTATAAAGTATAAATTTAGGGGGATAAGGAAGGAAGCATCACGGACTAAAATCCTCTTCAGTTCTGCTTTCCTAAGTAAGACTTCTTAAAACTGACTCCATATAAAAACAGGTTGTCACATCTGGTGGCTGAGAGAAACATCATCTTAATCCATCTCCCTGACCTGTGCAGCTGAGCCGCTCAGGAATGGTGTTTGTCTGTTGACTTCAGAAAACAGGAAAACCTTGAAGCTGAGAAGTCATAGGATAATTTAACATAAGGAATGAAGGCTTCCCAACTTGTCAAGGAAGAATCCTTTTGGTTTCTAACTAAGATAACAGCTCAACATGGAGCATGTATTGATTAAGGAACATTGCCAAACTCCCAAATCTAATGGTATGTTCTTCCCTATCCACTGTTCCTGGCTTCCCTCCTCAGACTTCCCACAAAGCAGCTTCTCAACTCTTTTGTCACCATGTGAAACCAGTATAAACACAGATGTTTGTGAAACCTGCTCTTCTAAAATCAACTGGTCATTGATGTGCAACAGTTCCCATCTCCATGTACTTGCTGCCTTTTGCAGAAACTAAAAGAAAAAGCATGGTGTCCATTTTGAGAGTGTTTTATTCCCATTATTTCAGATAATTTTTTAACAATCAGCACAAAAACTTAAAGAATGATCTACTTCATGACAAGTCCAGCTCTTTATTTCCATCTGAGAGCATTTATACTTTCACTGTTTAGAGTTCAATTGTTCAGGCCACACAGTTGTCTGCACAACTTCTGTGGATGGTCTGAAGTTGTGCAGACACGGGAATTCTGGCAGTCTCTTTAATATTACATTTACAATTCTATATATAATCTATATCACATCAAGGATCAAACACTCTATATAAGCAAAGTAAGCAATAAATTGTAATGTCTGAAAGTGTCTTTGCAGTTTTCAGTGACTCACTTCTGAGAAATGTTAATGACAGAGAAAAGAACAAGTTTACAGGTATGGAGTAGAATGTCAATGATCGTGAGTGGCCTGCTGGATTTCAGGTAATAAAGAGCACTGCAGCAATTAAAAGGACATTTACACACATCTACCTGACAGGAGGGTGCAGCCAGGTGGGAGTCAGGCTCTTCTCCCAAGCAACAAGGGACAGGTCAAGAGGAAACAACCTCAAGCTGTGCCAGGAGAGATTTAGATTGGACATCAGGAGGAATTTCTTCCTGGAAAGGGTGGTAAGGCATTGGAAGAGACTGCTCAGGGAGGTTTGGGGTCCCCATCCCTGGAGGTGTCCAAGGAGAGACTGGATGTGGTACTCAGTGCTCTGGGCTGGGTGACAAGGGGGGGGATTGGGCACAGGTTGTATTTGATGACCTTGGAGCTGTTTTCCAAACTCAGTGATTCTGTGAATTAAAGGCTGAATTGTTTCTACTGTGGTGACAATCCTGTAATTACTTCTTTCTACCCTACTAAAGAGATATATGCAAGCAAAACTCTAGTGCACCTTAGAAGTCTTTTAGCCTTCCTTTTCTGTTTGCTGTTTGCTTTGTTATCACCTACCTTTCTGTACTAGCTAGCAATGCCCTACATTACAAATTGCCCTATTAACTCTAGAAACAAAAGGCATATTAAAAATTAATTTTTCTAAGTGGGAAATTCCTGAGAGCAAAAGTCCTTTGCTGAAAGTACTTCCTTGCCCAGCCCGAATAATTAACATCTCTTGGACTGAAACACCTCTGTTTGGCACCCATAGAAGAGATTTGCATGCAAGCTTTCTTCCACATACTTTTGTTCACCAGCTGTATACAAGATCAGCCGGGACAGGCACATGACATGCTTTCACATGAAATACACATGTGAACCATAAGCCTGCTAGAAATTCCCAGAACCACAACATTTCACTTGTCATCTTACTTGGCCTCCTTCCTACGTTGCTGGAGTATCAGCTTCAGAGCCCCACAGGCATCTTACATTTTGGTTACAGGCATTTGGTCACCCACATTCACAGCAGCACTGCAACCATGTTTTGACCATATATAATTATTTTTCTTCATCTTTCCTTATGGTTTTGAAAAGTTATCTAGCATGTCTGAGCAGCAGCCATACTCTTCTCTTACAGGTGATACCAAAATGATGGATAGTGACAGTTCCAATCGAGGAAGAATTGGCCCAAGATCTGTATGGGAAGAGAGGTCTGATAACTAGATTTTGAACAGTAACTAAGAATTTGAATGAGCAGGCAGACACCAACCAGGATTTTAAATCACTAGGTATTTAATAATCTAAATGCTTTTAAAAATCTGATTCCCTTTGAGAAATGGAAGATCTCACTAAATAAGCCTAAGGGCTTGGTTACTTTCTGTTTTCGGTTTGACTGAGTTCCTCCTCTGAAGCCCATCTGTAATTGTGCCTTGGGGCCTGTCCATTCATTTGGCAAAGGGCAACCATGAAAGGAGTAAAAACAGTCTTGCTAAAACCTTGTGAAGGTCAAAGCACTTTGGCCACAGCTCTCCAGTCTCCCAAACCAAAACTCAAGAGGGCTTGTTGTGAAAAACAGCACTATTTGCAAAAGCAGGACCAATTTCTCAGCCTCTCAGAACAGGAAAGCTTTGGGGTAGAGGGGTAGGCATGATGGAAAAAATAAGAGAAAATGAGACATTCCCCACTCCTCGACCTACAGCAGGGAACTTGAGCCCAGCTCCAGCTTACAAGAATGAAACCACCCACAGAGTTTCATTGCCAGGTCCCACCTCATTCTTGAGCTCCTGCAAGGTCACCTCCTCCTTTCTCCCCTTCAGTCCCTGTGGCACAAGGACTCAGTGTTCCCTTGAGAGTAAAGCAGTGCCAGGAATTGGTAACAAACTCATGGGAGGAAGGAACTCCCAGCTTACTGTCAACATTTGTATCTCCCAGAGGGCAAAAAGGAAGAAATTGTGAGAAGGAGTTTTCATCCCCGGGAGGAAATATCTGCAGATAAACATATCAGGGTGATTGACTCCAAAGAAGCTGTGTCCAGGTGGGCCTCAAAGTGGATGATTACCTTTGCAAGGGGCCCTTCCATGAATGATCAAGCCTTGTATCCAGTTGGGAGCTTTCTGGTCAAAGTATGGAAATATCTAAAATGCAGACTTTACATAGTGCCCATCACGTTGTGCTGGCTGGAATTTGTGAGGATTTTTGGAAGAGCCACACAGAGAGAATTTCTCCCACTTGCAAATAACTTTCTCCTAAAAAATATTAACCTGAGGGCTTCCTGCAGGGAAAAAAAAGGAAAAAAATTTGTATCTGCATGCAGAAGGGAACTTTTGTTATCCATGTAAGTGCCTGAGCTTGTGGCTTTATTTTTATTCCAGATCCACCAAGCACAAGTCCTACAGCACTAAGTTGCCTCTTCATTTCCTAAAACAGGAAACCTTGACCATCTCAACACACTGTGACAGCCCTCAGCATGCTCAAGACATTACTATTACTTGCAAGAACACACATCTAAAGAGTATTAATTAAAAGTATTAGTTTATTTGTGGGTGTTTTGCACATGCTTCCCAAGAAATACAGCTGCAGGCTGCATTGTTGAATCTGTATAAACTCAGGGCTTGTATCAGTATTGCCACTTCAGAAATTGCTGCACCCTGCTTGTTTGGGGGCAAGGCCTGGTCTCCTTTTATCATAAGAACCTACTGGGTTGATGTAATTCTGCCTTCTGCAGGAATTGTTGTTCAATAATTTAGTGCTTGCTCCCAAATTTAAGCCTAAATATATATTCAGCTCATGTCCACACACATCCTGCCAACATGAAAAACCATGCACTCTAGGAAAAAAAGCAGAAGGAAAGAGCATTAAGCGGCAGGAAGAATACAGTACCAAAATAAGTGTTTTGCTCATTATACTGTGTTTTTGTCCATGATACTGAAAAAAGGCAAAATGCAGTTTGTTACACTTTCAAGCTTTCTGCATAATTAGTCTCCTGCAGAAGTTTGTTAGTGAAGAAATGGCTGAGAGTTTCAGGATATTTTCAGAAATCCACAATTATGTTTAACCAGTGTTAAAGTTGCCTGGCTAAAGAATCTGAATTTATTAGAAATATCAATCAATAGCTTAAGGTTTTGTAAATTTTAACTAACAAATATCTTGCTATGGATAGATCAAAGTCCACTTAAATTTTCCGTGATCACAGTGTAAGGTTTCATATAATTTAGTGGGAACAGCACTAGACCCTGTGTGAGGACCACACTCAGGAGGTCACAGAAACAGAGAACTATTTAAGTTAGAGAAGACCCATAAGAGCATCAAGTCTGGCCATTGACCTGACACCACTTTTTCACCACTAAAACACATCCCCAGCTGCCCCATCCATATATCATTTAAACCCCTGCAGGGGTGGTGACCCAACTCTTTCCTTGGGCAGCCTGTTCCGATGCTTGACAACATTTTCTGTGGATAAATTTTTCCTAATATCCAACCTTAACATCCCTCAATGCAGCTTGAGACCATTTCCTCTTGTCCTGTCACTTGTTCCCTGGGAGCAGAGCCCCTGGCTGCCCCCTCCTCTCAAGGAGTTTTAGAGAGCCAGAAGATCCCACCTGAACCTCCTTTCTCCTGGCTAAAAATCCCCAGCTCCCTCAGGCCATAAGACCTGTGCTCCTTCCCCTGCTCTGTTCTCCTCTCTGGAATAGCTCCAGCCCTTCAAAGTCTGTCTGCCAGAGAGGAGCACAAAACTCAACTCTTCAGTCCCTGTGCTTACCCAGTGGAGAAAACCAAGCACTCTGAATGCTCTGAGGATGGCTTTGAGGGCTGAAGAACATTAATAATGGAGATTCTGGAAAACAGCTGATAGGGAAAATTGGAGGCTGGTGCAGAGGGAATCAGTCCATGGCCTCAATGTCAGGCTCCTTTCCAGCTCGTTTTGCCTGCACAGTCTGGAGATGGCCAGTGCTTGACAGAAAGAAACACTTTTGACAGAAGTTTTCTTTCAGGTGTGTTCTTTCAAGCGTCAGGGATCTCTGTTTTGGAGCTGCAGTTCCAGAGTTGTAGACCTGCCCTTCCAGGTGCATGGATTGTCAGTGGCTTCCTCACAGTTACAGAAAACTTGATAATTTTCATAACTTAAATATCATAACATAAATTTCAACTTAAGAGACCTGGGCACTCCCACCTTCAGTGCAATATCACTGACCACTTGAATGCTTCCTGAATGTTTGCAATAGGCAAATTTTAAATTATGAGTTCTTGTAATTGCTTTTCATACATAGTTGAATCCCTTCTTCTGTATATCTAATACAGATCTTTGGACTGAAAAAAAAAAATGGGAACAAAGACAGACCAGGGAGGTTTTTAAATGTAGGAAGCACAAAATGTAAACAAAAGTTACATTGCTGGAAAAAGACAATTATCTTCAGAAGTGCAGTGGAGACATTCACTGTTGGTCTCAGAACTGAACTGGCTAAACTTCAAAAAGCAAAAGAGACTCCAAATCTGGTAAAGCAACTCTTCATCCTGCCTTCCCTCAACAAAATGCCCCCCTGAATTCAGAGGAATTTTCCAAAGGAAGGAGCAAAGGAAGAGAAAGTTTGCCAGAGGTTACATAGGGAATTTGCTGCAGAGCCAGGAATGGAGTTAGCTGCTTGCTAAGGAGTTAGATGCAGGTCCTATCCTTAGACCACAGCAATCTCCACATTTAGCTAGACCAAGAGTAAAGCCAGTCAAACAACACCCATCTCCTCAGTCTCCTGAAGGCACTGAGACTTCCAGATGAAACGTGCTCAAAGCCTTGTTTGCTTCTGGGGATGGAGCTGGGCAGAGTTTCTGCCCCAGCTGAGCGCTGGGAACGCAGCACGTGGGTGTTTCAGCTGCCTGGTGTCCCACTGAGGGCTCTGCACACCTTCTTGCTGTGTGAGCCAGACCTCCTGTCCCCACAGATGTCATGGACACCATAACCTGATATCACCTGCTGCTCCCCACTGCCCTGTGCCACTGAGCATTTAGGGCTAGCCAAGGCTAGGGAGAGGGGTTTGTGTGGAATTCAGGGCTTCGTGAAGAGCAGTGATCTGAGAGAAGAAGTTCAACCCCACGTCTGCTGCTGTGGTGGCATCCTGCAGCTGTGGAATCCAAGCTGAATGAACCCAAGCCACCAATCTGGAACAAAACCAAGTCAGTGACAGCAATAAAAAAAGGGTTAAAAAGAGCTGAGCTCTTCCAAACCTGTATGTAACCTTAAACCAAATATTAACAGAAAAAAACCCCCTGGCATTTAAGTTGGCGCTTAACTCTAGTTAATGAGGAGTTCAGATTTCCATTCTAACCCTCTTTTTCTGTTGCTTGTAATTTTCTCAAATAAACTCCGTTTTGGGCTGAAATTTTCCGTGCTTGAGATTTTTTTTGGAAAGTTTATACAAAATCAGTTAAACAGTTTATTTATGTTAGCACTGAAAACAAAAAAAGCCACACAAAAAATATTTCCATGTATGTTCTGATCAGATATTTTCTGCTCAATGAACTCAAAATCAGCCATAGTGTGGAATTTCCAAATTTTGCTTGTGTTTATCCCCAAGAAGTTCAGGGAAAAACCCAACAACAAACAAACACAAAAACCTCAATCTGGACATTGACAGATTGAGTCTTTAAAGTCCTTTAAATTTCACTTTCAGGATGTTAAGCAAGTACTTTCTGTCTTTCAAGAAGTAGTGGGAAGGTTTATAAATAGTTGGAGTGGCACCATCACACCCTGTGTGGGTATATCATGGGCTGCACACTGGGTTTGACCACTGTGAGTTAATTCCACCTGAGGTCGTGCCAACCAGCCTTGTGGATTCAGAGCAGCTGAAATCCACATCTTGCAGCTGTGCTTTGGCTGCACCAGTTGTCTTGTAGGCCCATAAAGCCAGTTTTAATTGCCACTGATTTTGAGGGGAAAAGATAAATTCCATCAGTGCAAGTTTTTTGTAGGGCCATGCTCAGAAGCAGCAAGTCTTCCCCTGTCTCAGTAATACATCCTTGAAGATTGCACACAAAATCAGTGTGTGCACATTGCAGTCTGGTCCTTTGGGGGGAAGTAAGTCAATTTTTAGGTCTAATTAATCAAAATACCTAAGCATATGCATAACTATATATATACTTACAGGTATGTATACATTTATATGTACAAAAAGTATATATGTTAATTGGCTGAACATGCCTCATGGACAGCAGTGTTTCCTTGCTGACATGAGGTGAGGAAAAAGATGCTAAAACAGAGTTTAGCAGTGATTTTGATATGGTAAAAGCACAGGACACTAACTATGCAAAACACTTCAAATATGTGTGACATTTCTTAAAACAGACAACCAACCAAAGCAAGATAAATCAATTTCCCTGCTGGCAATCTGTAATGCCCTTTGTTTTATTCACCACTAAAAATGTTATTAATGGCTGGGTATGTTCAGCATGCTTATGAAGAATGTATTTCAATCCCTCTGATGAACGATCTATCCATAGACAAAATAGCTTATTTCCACTGAGAAATCTTGCTAGTTGGTAACAACAAAACAAGAAAAAAGAATGAGAAAGAAAGAAAGAAAGAGAAAAGAGGTCATTACTTGCAAACTCCAGCATCAGGAAGAGTTCATTTCCTTTGTATTGTACTTTCTTACTGGGGGCATTTCATTTCTGGGAGAAAAAAATTCACAAACATTATTCTCATGAATGAAAGTCCCATACTCCCTTGTAGATTAGTTTGTGTGAAGCTCCTCTTTGGCTCTCATCTGATTAAAGCCTCATATCACCAGTGAGAATACTGAACAAAAATACCACCCTGGACTTAATTCAGAGCTGAAGTTACTGGGTCACAGTTCCACAGAGCACATCAGTGGCAGTATTTCTGCTCTCCAAACTCACAGCCTTGGCACTAGTTCAGCTAAATATTTAAGCACACATGCACAGGCATTTTTTTCTCCACTTTTCTTCTCATGCTGATATTCTGTTATTTTTAACCAGAAGCCTTATTACAGTTTGTCTGAGCAGTTTGGAAACAAACAAAGGGGAATGGTGTTGCCTTTGGGTAACCTGCTTTCACAGAACTAGTAAGCAAATGATGTTTGGCAGGATCTGATGTGAAGGAAATGTGTTAACTGAAAACACAAGAAGCTCCTACTTAAAAAAAAAAATAAAAATCCATATCAACATATTTTGCTTCCTTCAGAGAGAAAAAAAAAAAAAAAAAAAAAAAAAAAGAGAGAGAAAAAAACAGGCAGACTGTCTGAACCACAGACTCCCTTCAGTCTCTGAAGCCCACAGACACACACTTTGTACAAATATATGATCTTATCCACAGACACACAGATACTCCCCCCCTTCCCCTCTTCCTTTGCTGCCATCCTTACTCACAAGGGTGGTATGTAGGCTGTACATGGTGAGTACAGACACTATAGCCTGCCCTGGCACACGCAGCTCTCAGCGCTGGCACAGGCACACAGGAGGATGTGCACATGACTCCCGAAGCCAAGATGGGAATAACGCAGTCAGAGGAAGCAAAAAACCACCATAGTCTCCTGTGTTAGTACTACTTGACACTTCCAATGGGACAGCAAATCCAGGAAACTTGAAAAGCTTTCTCCAAACACAAGGAGTATTTCGTGTCACTCATGTTTTCTTGATAAGCAGCATTGTCCAGGCAGGAAAGCTGAGGAGCATGGAAGTCAAAGGAACTGGTTTTCCTCTGAGTTCAGGAAAGTCAGTGGAAGGGCTGGGATAGAAGATTAGATTCCTAATTATTCATTCATCATTCATTCATTCATTTATTCATTCACTCATTCATTCATTCTCACCCCTGCAAGGCAGCCTTCCAGGACAATCTGAAAGCAGCTCTGCAGCAGTGCAGAGCACAATGGTTACCCCAAAGCCACAGCACACCCCAACAGGTGGCAAATGCCACAGGCAGCTGCAGGAGCAGTGAGTAGGAAGGCACAGGAATTTTGCCAATGTCCTGGCCAGTTCCAGATCCACAAAGCTTCCTTTATTCCACAGTTCCTCCCACTCTATACCAGCTTCTAGCATGGGCTGAATTGGAAGAGGAAACGCCTCTTGAAGGGTTGGGAGACACTCATGGGATCAGGGAGGGGAAGGAATGCAGGGGAAGAAGCACAGGGCTCAACTCTGCCCATCTCAGCTGCTCAGCCTGCTGACAGCTCACAACCACTGTACTCTGCTGTCCCCCCTCAGCCTGCACGGGAAGCACCAGCTCCTATTCATTCATCTTTCTTCTTTCATGTCCTCACATAAGCCTTACTTGGCAGAAGATGTGGCATTTTTGGTATCTGGGAGAAATACATAACACTATGAAAAAGATGGATATTAGCAACAGCACCAAGACTTTTAAAATGACAACTTCCCCAAAAAAATTATTAACGATCTTTTTCCTCTTGATCAGTTTTATTCTGTATTACAATGTACAGGTTGTAAAATACAGCAATACATCTAAATGAGTGTTTAAAATCCTTTATTGATCCACTTCATTTGATATCAGCTACTTCTTTACTTCGCCTCCTTTCCTGCCAAAGATTTGCCACATTGCAGCCTGAACCAGAGGTGGGAGAGGTGAAACTACCAGCTCAGTGCTCAGTGCCATGGCAAGAACCCTGTGCTGGGAGCAATGAATGCCCTGGAGGATCAGGAGCCCAGCTGGAAGAGGGACACTGTTTTCAGGGTGGACAATTAACTCAAGTTAATCTGCACAATACTGAACAACAATTCATTCCAGCAGGGAACAATTAGCTAGAAGAAGTCACTCTGCTTTTGACAGGGGAAAGCTTCTTCCCCCTCCCATCCTTTCCAGGGGCACACATCCCAGCAAGGCTGCGGTGGGTGTTACCAAAATGCCTGTACAGCTGGTGATGTGCAAATCACTTTATTCTGGAGGTGAGGAATGGGTGCCAAGTGCATCTAAGTGCAGGGGTGATCCCTCCTGGAGCAGGTACAGCTGGTGGGGGGGTTATACCTCAGATGCCGTGTCCAGCTCTGGGCCCATCACTACAAGATGGACATTGAGGGGCTGGAGCATGTCAAGAGAAGAGAGTGGAGCTGGGGAAGGGGCTGGGGCCCTCTGATGAGGAGCAGAAGAGGGAGCTGGGGGGACTCAGCCTGGAGAAAAGGAGGCACAGGGGGACCTTCTGGCTCTGCACAACTCCCTGACAAGAGAGTGCAGCCAGGGGATTTCAGGCTCTGACCCCAATAGAACAAGGGTTAGGATGAGAAGAAATGGCCTCAACTTGTGCCAGGGGAGGTTTAGTTTGGATATTGGGAAATGTTTCTTCACTCAACAGGTAGTAAAACATTATGAATAGACTTGGGGATTCTCATTGAAGCCCATGATCAGATGCCATCAGACATTGATTTAGCCCAGAAGAACCCTGACACTGGGACAGGACCTCCACTCATGAATCTCTATTAAGATGATGTTGGTTTTAATTGGTTCAGGGATGGAAAGCTGTTGTGTCACAGAGAGCCCCAACATCCCTTGGTGGAACAGGCAGTTAATTCTGCATTACAAGAGGTCTGCCTGGAGGCTTGAGGTCAAAAGAGCTCCTAAAAGGATTTTGAAATTTTCTCGTAAATGCTGAATGTTTAAGTTACGATTAAGTCATGTTTACCCATTAATTGTGCAGTAAATAAAGCTGTGGCTTTAACCTCCCAGTGGCAGCGAGGCAGCAGTGTTAATTAGGGCTGAGAGCCTGCCGGGGCTGTGCAGGGCAGGGGCTGGGAGGCACGAGTGTGTTATCAGTTGTGCTGACATGTGCTGAGCGCTCTGCGGTCACCGCGCGCGCGGCACATCCAGCGCGGGCTCCCCTGCTATGAAAGGGCTGCTGTCTGGAACACTTGGCTCCCAGCCAAAGTTTCAGAGCCTCAAGATCAAGAGTTGTTGGGTTTGTTGGGCTTTTTTTTTTTTTTTTTCTCTTTTTTTTTTTTTTTTTGGTTTGTTTTGGTTTTTTTTCTCTCCCTCATTTCATTTGGTTTTTATAGATCCACTTGCCCGCTCAGAGGGGGCTGCAGGGGGAGGAACAGGCTGACTCATACAGCAGCAGTGCATGAGGCTGTGGAGAGAGGAGAAGAAAGGGTGTAAAGGCTTGCCTTGCAGCTCTGCTTCTATTTACTCTTTTCCCACTATTTCTAACCTCAGCCATTTAACAATACTCGGAATTTAGTCCTAAAATGGGACTTGTAACTTTCCCACGGGTTGAACCTCCCTGGATTCAGAAATCTGCACGAGCCATTGCTAAACATTTACCAAAGCTGTCTACTCTCAAGCTCCCAGGATGTTCCTGGGGCACTAAATGGAGAATCAGGATACGAGAGGGAAGTGACAGATAATTAGGAAATGTGAGGAGGAGAAGGTGATGAAAAAAGCCACTGGCTGTTCACAGAAACACTCTTGCAAAAATGCTTCCCAGACAGAAAACAGAAATTTAAATATTCTCATGTGAACTCTTTCATGTGCATCTACACCCCAATTTTATACCACTCATGCCAGTACCTTTTCTTTGCACCTCTATTCCTTCTCCACAGGACATTTCTTCTGAACTTGTCAGGACCCTAACACATAAAAATGCAATGATCTGTTAGAGCAGTCAGTCCTGATTCACTAATCCAGCCCACAAACAAATTGCACAATCGAAATCCAAGGAAATTCTAAAAGAAAAAGGAAGACATGTCAGTGCCTGAGAAATTATTATCTGATGGGGAGAAGTGGATGGATCTTGAAACAATTCAGTATTTTCTTGTTTGGGGTTTTTGGTTTTTGTTTTGTTTTGGTTTTTTTTCTGGTAGTGTAGCATTTTCTTAAAAGAAACCACAGGACTTGAGATATTACAGTCCTGCAAACACAGCTGCAAGCTACAACCCAGGAAACACAGATCTAGTTCTCACTTCTGATTCATTACATCACTTTCTGCCTGGTGAGCCCCCATTTTTGTCTGCCAGCAATATTTGTTATAATAACAATTAATATTTTATTGTAGGCTTGTTGATGCAGGAATTATCTCTTGCAGAATAAGCACAATGAAGACATTAAATCCAACTATAGCAGGGAGTGATTTTTTTTCACAAACTGAACACATGGTCTCTGTCAGAAAACACAGCTCATCTAATATTTATTCTCTACTTACATGAAAATAATAGATTTACTTTCCCATTCCTCCATCAACAAATTACCATTGTAGGCTCATTATTTGCAGAGTAATTAAAGAGACTCTATCCAGATGATCCTTGAACAACAGCAACAAAAAAGCAGATGTCACTTTCTTCAGTATGAAAGCCATCATGTTCCTTAGAAAGAACTTCCAGAAATCTGTACAATTCACACAAAAATTCTCACTTTGACGTTCAGATGGGAACATCCACAGGTATGTGACACTATCAGCAACACCAGAACAACACCTATTTCCAGTTCATTCCAAGTGGAAATCAGCAGTGGGAGGTTAAACACCTTGCCTTGTCAAAGAGAAAGTCATTGGCAGGGACTGAACTAGAAGAGAAAATTCTATGATCCTCTCTTTGTCCTTAATCCACTGGCCCAGGAATTCCAAACTGTATGCAAGACAAGTACTTTTATGTTTTTTCCTTTTTATTCAGCCATAATAGGGGCATTTTGGTCTCTTTCAAAAAAAAAAAAAAAAAAAAGCCTGAAATAAAGGACAATCTATCTTGTTATTGTTTGTCTGTCAAGGTTATAATTTTTGGGAGACAAATTCCATGGACTATTTTGACAGTGCAAATTACTGTAGGGTCTGTGCAAAGAATGAAAATCAATTTCTCATTCCCCAAGGGTGTATCCACACATGGGCATATTAAATTAAAAGTTTTGAAGCAAAAGATCCCTTTTACTTCTTGGTTCAACTCCTATTACTTGAAAGAGGTATTTTGAAATGCCTCACGCTTACATGCAGTTATGCATGGGGGGTTGCAGACACAACTTTAATTGGTCCCCAGGACCTTGCTTTGAAGTGATGACTCACAAAGAGTATTTTGTCAAGCCAACTGTGCCATAAAAATATTAAGTGTGGCTTAAAACAGTAAAGGTTTTATTATCCTGTTAACTTCCTGTCATGAAGCATTGCACTAAGTTGTACTTTTAAGGGATTAATGACCTATTTGTTTCATTCCTTGCTGCATTTGTGGTTATAGAAGCTATTAAAAGCCATGTTATCAACAACAGTGTTAATGAAGATATTGGAAAATCAGTCAAGCACAAATATATTCTAATCCATGGTATTAACCCAATTGCCTTCCCCTATGAGAGTTTTTTTGGTTTTGTTTTTTTTTTTTTTTTTGTGTTCCCTGATGACCTTGAATCATTGTGGCCATTTTGTGGGCACAGCCAGGGAAGATAAATGTTTGAGAAAGAAACACAAGGAAGAAAAGCCACCACCTACGTTGCACAAGTCTGAAGCCCCCTCACTCAGGAAGGACCATCCAGGAGCGTGGAAAATGTTCCTGTCAACACAGACAACAAACAGCACAACGTGCCACTACCACAGCTGAAAACAAATTCCAGACTATGGGAAACAGCCACCATTCCCGGGGTTGTTATTTTGGACAGACACACTGCAAGACGGAAAATTAATCCAATTTATTCCATAAGAGACAGGTCTGCAAAATCAGCTTTGTGAAACAGTGATGAATTCTTAAAGTTTTTGTTTATAAATAGAACCGAGTAATTGATTTCTTTGCTTGTTTGGCAAGTAGCTTATCCACAGAGCTATGTGGCCCTGGGAAGCTGGAACCATTCATGAAGTTCTGCTGAATTTCGCAATCACTTTTGACAAAAAAAGATTAAAATGTAGGAATGCTGAAATGTGTTGCACTGATGCTGGCTGAAACATTTCAAAATTGTATTTTTCACCTTTTTTCTTTTTTTTTTTTTTAAGCCGGATTTGAGAAAAAGAAGTTAAAGGTAAAACTTTTCAAGCAGATTTAAAACAGGATCATATTTTCAGTATCACAACTTGTGTAACTTCACACAATTTTTTTTTTTCAATTAAATTGCCAACCAATAACGAAACAGTGACCTCAGGGGTTTTCACACCAAGCTGCCACCACCCGGAGTAAAAAGGACACGAGGACACTGCTCCAGCACACTGATGAGAAATTACTGCAGCACAATGAATGTTCAACACCCCAGACACTGCAGAGCAGAGGAAAGGAGTGTTGAAGGTAAAAACAAGCAACCAAACAACCCCTCAGAGTCCTGTCTTTCCATGTGCAGGGATGCAGAAGGTCTCCCTGCCATGGGTACCCTCCCTGCATGGTGATTGCACCTCTCCCCCCTCAAGAGTTTCCTGGGAGAGGGGATGTCCCAAATGGGGGCTCCCAGCTCGGTGACTTCCTTAACCCCACACAGCCACTCACAGAAAGAACCCAGCTCAGCCAGTTCCCAGCCTGGTCCCTCATCAATGGATCTATTATCTACACAATGCAGTTTTTAACATTTTATATGAAAGCCCCATACATATTAAGAGGCATGGCACTCAATTTATTTACCTCAGAAAGGTGGAGAGATTCAAAAATTCTGACTAGTGAGTAATTTGTGCCAAAGTAAGGACATAAATGTGAGCTTTTCTTTCTTCTAGGTTGTCTTGTTATTTTTACTGACTGCATGCAGTTACTGATAGAAGAAAATTCGAGTGTGACTGCAAATGATTGAGAAACATTTGAGGATGCTGCTCTCACGGTGGGATTATGAAGAGAGCCATCTCTGATACCAAGTGCATATTTAGCAGATCGTTGTTTATGCACGGCAAAGTAGGTGAGTTCTTTCTTTACATCATCATTTCACTGTAAAAACACAAGAATTGCTGTGAAACTGGAGATGAAAGTTTTTTTACTCATAGGCTATTTAAGAATGCCTGCACAGGCATTAAACTTATTAAACTTTTTTTTTTTTTTAATATGCAATTAGCACAAAAGAAAAAGGAGTGAGAAGCATTTTGAAAACTATTTCCAAAGTTAGCCCTTCCAGGCTATTTACCATTTATCATTAGCTGTGGCAAATGGTGGTGCCATTTACCATTAGCTGCGTGTGCCTTAAGAAACCTGAAGGGTGTTAAAAGCACAGATATGACAGCTGAACTGGTTATTTGCTTTTTCTATTTTCCTTTATTTATCTGCTTTGAAAAATATCTTTTAATGTCTTCTTTATTCTTCTCTCCCTTTTTTTTTTTTTTTTTTTTCCTCTGATTACTGTGGTAGTCAAGGTTAGTTGCTCATCTATTCCTCCTTCTTTCTGGACAATTGCCGTGGCCTCTTCCTGCCTATTTCAGAACACAGATGGAATCTAGAGCTTATTCAGACCCAGAATTTTAGGATATGCAGGTTCTCCATCATGCAGTTGTGCCCTTGGGAAGCACTGAATGCTGGAGAGGAACAGCCTTTAGTGGTCAGGACAGTGACCATTGCACCACGATTTCCAAAGCCTGGATGTAGATCCTCCATCTACTGATACCAAGTGTTATTGATGCAAATGTTGACACAGGTTGACAGCAATTTGCCAGAAGTTTTGGCTCTGCATAATTTGAATTGACTCTGAAAACTATTGGAAACAGAAATCTCTACATAGCTTACAGGTTTAAAACAAAGCCAGCTGTTTATGAGGGAATGCTCTTCATTAGAGGAGCCTTCAGAGATGTTGAAGAAAGGCTTTTGTCTCAGATTTCTGGGAAGAAGATAGGGATTTTTTTATATAAGTGTTTTTTAATAAATTTTGTATGCTGTAACACTAAAAACCTCCAATGACTTTGAACTTCTAAAACTTTAAATAAAGATAGAAATGGAGAGAAAGGCAAAAAATATGTGCCTACAGCCAGGCACACTCTTTGGGAAATGCAGAGATAGCATAAGCAATAGCACTAAAAATCCATACCATAGCAGATCAACGCATCTAGAGTCAAAGGATTCAAACTTTATTAATAAAAACATTTATTATTAAAAGCACTCAGAGAGCAAATGCTTGTACCTGATACTACATTTCTCAATTACTCTGATATATTTGATATTCATGTCAATGAAATATTCCACATGGGGAATTCATTCACGGGGAATAGAAGAAATATGGACTAATATAATGCTGGCTGTTGATTCTGATTGACAGCTGCGAAGTATGGCCACATCTGGTTGTTAAAGTTTAAAGGATTTTAAAATTAGAAGTAGCATTTCTGAGCCTAGCGCTGAAAAACCCTGACTTTTGCAGTGCTGGGAGCAGGCTGTGAGAGGGATTTCTATCCTGGTTTCCCACCCAGAAGAATATATTTACTGTTCAAACATTTTGAGGCAGGCACCCATGGAAATCAACGGGAACTCTGCCACGGGTTTTAAGGGGAGCAGAATCTGTCCCTATGTGTAAATATACAGCAATATTTTTTTTCCTCTGACTGTTAAAAACCACCATCACAACTGGATGGAACCCAGTTTTAAACACTCAGACACGGGGCCTCTTTACCACAGGAGTCTCCAACGATGCCCATCCTTAACACCACACCAGCTGCCAGCCGAAGGCTCTGAAATGCTGATTTTAATCAAAACCTTTCCTTTCAAATCTAGCTTACAGTTTACTCACAGCGCAAAAGTGCTTCTCAGCACTGGAATTTTCAGGATGCGATGCCGAGCCAAATACTGCAGGCACAGCTTGCTCATAAGACAGCAATCTTGTGGCCCACCTTGGAGGCTGTAATAGGGCTACTGTACTCAGCCTCCCACCCTTGGTGAAGCCCACTAATAGCATCTGTTTTATAGCATTCACTCCTGCAACCTGCTAGTTCCTTGGCTCTCCTGCTGTCACAGAGAGGATGTGCTTTACTATGCTGCAGGTCTGGTGGAAAGTTGTCAGACTTCAAGCCAAACGTAAAAGCAGCCAGTGCTGAATAAATGACTTGAAATACTTTCTCCAGGGACCCCTTCCAGGTCCAAGATAGGCAGATTTGGCCAGTGTTTGTAGACAGTCTTGCTCAGAGGCAAATTAAAAATCAAAATACAGACACCGTTTGAAAAACATCGAAAGCTAGACTCAAACATCCACCATGTATTAAGACATTCTTATATAAAAATAACCACAAGGTTGCAAATTCATACTTTCCTACTTGGTGAGACCAACTGCAACCAGGAATAAACCTGGACATGTGTGGGGCAGACTGCGGTGCTGCCTTCAGAGAAAGCATAAAACTGGAGCGAGAAAAACAGGACGCTGTGAACCAGGCAATTGAATGGAGCAGTGGGTGGCACACGGAGCAGGACCCTCACTTGCCCCAGTGCAGCCCACAGGAGATGCCCAGCTCAAGCCAGTGGCACAGAGCAGGACACTCACTGTGGAAATACTGAAGTTTTACCCAGGAAAGTCCACGGTACAAATGATGCCTTAAATTTTAGCTTTCATATTATTCAGATTCTGTACTGCTTCAGCATATAACTCTGAACTTCACATAAAGTGTTAGCAAGTTCTCTTCACAGTTCAGTTAGACAAAATAATCCTTTTCCAACCCGAGAACCAAGGACACTGTTGCAGCTTTGGGCTCAAAAAATACAAACAGCAGCGAATTGAGGAGAGCAATCTGGGACGATGGGACTTCATAACTTGAAGCTGCAATTGGACAATTAACCCCAAAATGTAAATGGACAAAAACTTATAAAAGTGTAAAAACTTGTGACCCGCTGTCCACCTTGGGCAGAGCCACGGCCAGGCTCTTGTACTGCCCAGGGTGTATTCTGTGGTATTTTCTGAGACCCTGACAAAGGTGAGGAAAGGAAGGAATCTGACTCCATGTTCTTAGAAGCCTAATTTATTATTTTATGGTATTGTATTATATTATAGTAAAACTATACTAAAGAATACAGCAAGGATACAGACAGAAAGATAGAAAGATGCTAAAGAAAAACTCGTGACTCTCCCCAGAGTCTCAACACAGTTTGACTGTGATTGGTCATTAAGTCAAAAGAATTCACATGTTGGATAACAATCTCCAAACCACATTCCAAAGCAGCAAAACACAGGAGAAGCAAATGAGATATAATTGTCTTCCTTTTTCTCTGCGGCTTCTCAGCTTCCCAGGAGAGAAATCCTGGGCAAGGGGATTTTCCCAGAAAATATGACAGTGACAGTATTCTTTGAAGGCCTTTTAATGAATGAGGCCTACTTTATTCCTTTAACACTGTCTAGATTCTGTTGCAGGTAGCCTCTCAAGGCACCACCCTCAATACCTGACTTACACCCCATCCCTCCTCATCCCTCGCTGGCTCTGCTGGAGCCCACACTGCAGTTGGGCCGTCGGGATGGCCGCCCTCAGGAGCAGCCAGCAGGAACATGTCCTGCTTCTGCTGCGTGCGGTGAGAAACAGGAGGGGGTCACCAGCAGGAGGTTTGCCAGGAGACTGGGGGGATCCTCTGATGTGGGGCAGGAGCAGATGCAAGGTAGGGCAAAGATGTCCAAATGAGTGGGTAGCACAGAATCACAGGATGGCTGGGGTTGGAAGGGTCAGATTACAAATTATTCAGTTCCCACTCCCTGCCATGGGCAGGGACACCTTCCACTGTCCCAGGTTGCTCCAAGCCCCGTTCAACCTGACTCGGAACACTTCCAGGGATGGGACAGCCTCACCTTCTTTGGGCAGCCTGTGCCAGGGCCTCACCTCTCTCACAATAAAGAATTTCGTCCCAATATCTAATCTAAACTTCTAAATCTCTTTCAGTTTAAAGGAATTCTTCTTTGTCCCATCACTACATGTCCTTCCGAGAAGTTCCTCTCCAGTTTTGTGGTAGGCTCCCATTAGGTACTGAATGGGGAGCCATGAGCAAATACCACCTATCTTATTTCATTACTGGGGGTTTTGTGCCTGCAGAGCATTAAAGAAGCCTGCACTCCAGCTGCCAGGCATAGCCACACGAATAACACACAACTGAGGGGGTCAGGATACCACAGAATGGATATAGAAGAGTGGTAAAGTGGAAAAAGAGACAAGGGAAAAACTTCAAGCCAGTTTTGCTGCCAGACTTTATCTCAGAGAGCTACAACCTCAGAAAAAAACAGTCACCTTTCCAAGCAGCAGCCCTTTCACATGATGCTTGCTCTTGGCAGTCACTGTTTAGATTCTCTGGCTGGGCTCATAGCCTCGCTACATAAGAGATTTTTGGGCGTAACTGAGTGACACAGAGCACTGCTGACTGCCACAGCCCAGGACTGCCACCAGCATCCTGACCCCTGCTGGTCCACAGACTGTGCTCGTGGATGACTTGGAAGCAGCCATGTAATTGTTAGGGCAAAATCTTGTTTACAGCTCTTGCTTCCCACAACACAGACGGAGTAATCTCAGCCCATGAAGATCCTTTTGCATCCTCCTGCTCCGCCTCTCCATGGCAGGATCACATAGCACAAGCCACCTCCCTCCTCACAACACCAGTCATCATTGCAAATCCTCAGGAACTGATCATTCTGCCTCTCCACGTTGCTCCTCTTGCCATACATCACCCTTCTTGCTATATGGGACAGCCAGAGTCATTGTGAAAGCTGCAGGGCTCCCCTAAGAGCCACTCATGGCATGAGTCACATCTCAGTGCTGCTGTGGTTTGGTCAGCAGCTAATCATTAAAAATCCATGGCACAGCTGGAACACAACACCCTGCCAGTCAGCACTGCCTGGCTGGGACACCTTTCACTTTTGTATTCACTGCTCCTCATTGTTTTCATCTGCTCATCCATCTCCCCGTGTGTGTGCCGCTAGTCCCAGTGATACACAAGCAGCAAAACAGAGAGGAACCTGTGCTTCCATGAAACTGAAGGCTATCCTTACACCCGTATCTGAACAGAATCTCACTCAAGCACTTCATACTTCAAGGTTAAAAGCTTAAACCAGTCATTGCAGGATGTACTGTTTGTGCAGTTACCAGAAATGCTCTCGTATTACCTAGATTTGGGAATGACTTGAAATGTGTTTAAAATGATAGTGAGGAAAAGAAAAGTCTCCCAAGCAGTAAGGAGATCAGAATTTGGGGCACATAACCAAACTGATATTTAACACAACCTTCAGCTAACTCAAACCCCATGTGAGACAGTAATTACCTGCTTTAAAATGTTTGCTTGCACTCCAAAAGTAAAATTGTGCCCAACAAAATTAAAGCTTCACTACAACTTACTTTAATTATCATTTTCAAGAGGAAACTGTGAAAATGTGAATTAGGAGACAAAAGGAAGAAATAACCTGGAATCAACCACATTCTCCAGCTGTTTAAGCACCACTGAGCTTTCTAGGGTAGGCAAGGACTTTTTGCTGCTGAAAAGTCCAAATTTTTCCTTTAAAAATAATAGCACCAACTTTCTATTATGTACATTCATTAGGCATTGATATTGCTCTTCATACTGTATCAGAGTGGGCTTGTGTGGGGGCAGGTGAAGAGCAAATTTCAAATTTCGGGGAAGAAAATTGAGAGGAATAATCACTGCCAAATTTGAAGCAAAAAAATGAAGACACTTTTCCTGTGTTGCCGCAGTTAACTAGACATCAATTAGTCAAAATGGTGAGTTCTTGTTGTTTTAGTGCATAAAAGAACCTGGGAGTTCTGGAAGATGCCAGGAGAATTTCTCAACATGCTCATGGACACACAAAATGCTTTAGAAAGTTACACATAAAAGTCTGTCTTCAAGAAACTGATAGGACCTCATGCCAGCTCTGGGACACCTTTAATATTGAAAAGAGCTGCCAATGTTTATTATTTCACATCCAATTTGTTGCCATAAACAGTTCAAAAGAAAGTGATTAACTTCAGATTAAAGAGGCTCTGCCAGCAAGGGAACAGAGCACGTCAGAGGTGCCAGAGCCCGTAGCTTTGCTCCTGGCCTGTTGGGAATGCTTTCAAATCACACAGCAGCAGGCAGGAGCAGAGCTGGAGGCAAAAAGCAGAATAAACCGAAAGTTAAACAGTGTGACCCTGTATGTGTGTGTGTGTGTTATTATTGTGTCTTATTGGAACGCTGTTATTGCAAGCCCATTATGACATTATGATAAAACTGCAGACAAACCCATCATATTTTTGTAAGGGATCTCAAGGCTCTGGAATATTTTGACTAGAGGGGAAAGCAAAATGATCTCCCATCTTCCACAGCTAACAAGAGATGACCTTCTCTGAATTTCCTTTGAAGGTTGCACAGTGCAGCAATAAACGTTTCATGCAACATGTGAATCCTGAGTTGAGAAAAATAAGTTTAGATTTACAAATATAAGGTGAAATGGAGGATAGGACAGGAAAAAGAGACATCCAGTTAAACCCAGGACACTTACAACATGGCTAACTCAAATGCCAAAAATG
This sequence comes from Onychostruthus taczanowskii, assembly GCF_017590055.1. Taxonomy (NCBI): domain Eukaryota; kingdom Metazoa; phylum Chordata; class Aves; order Passeriformes; family Passeridae; genus Onychostruthus; species Onychostruthus taczanowskii. Next base: position 6,156,899 of record NW_024498685.1, read on the forward strand.
CCAGTAATCTGGGAATATGGATTTGAGATATCAAACCCCTTCCAGTCTCACTGGTGTGCTCTAGTCAGCTCTCTCTCCTCAAACAGGGAATCATCAGTGGTACTGAGCAGCCTAAGAAAAGAGATTTCCATCATCATCAAGGGCTGCAAAAAGATACAATTATAATAAGCCTCCACTCCTGGAAGCTTTTTACTTCATACAAATAGTCCTTTCAGAGTCAAAACCATATATTTATTCTAGATAACAGATGCACTGCTGTTGCAAAACCAGGCTGTGCACTTGGTATAGCATTTAATCCAGCAACCCCTAGCAACATTTTCTTCCCCCCATCGTGGGGAAGTCTGCATCTGTGCTGGAATAGGTTAGATAGCTACTTAAATATTTACTAAAGGAACTATATTATATGCTAAATATTTATAGAATGCATGGTATACTTCACAAAAGTAGTGAACTATAGCTGTGGAATAAGTGCATTGGGTTTATCTTAGGTATATGAGTTTACTTTTAGAAATGTTCTTGAACAATGCAAAATGTTGAACAATGAATTTTTATAGCATGTGACAAATGGCAGTTTATGTTTAAATCATATTTGGAAATGTAACTTTAGGACAGAGCATGTAGATCATTAAGAAGTCATTAAACGATCTTACCTAGGGTGTAGATCCATATAGAACTGGAGAATGTGTAAGCTTTTATGTTTCAAATGATTATTTTAACACTGTGGTTTTTATGTGCTGGAAGTGTTAAATTTTTAATTGGGCACTCAAAATCATCTTGAGTGAGAGGGACCATCTGGAAATTAATTTCTTTTAGATAATACATCCCTTAAAGTTGAAGGAAAATCTTTTCAGAGATAACAGGAAGATTTTTGGAGCAGGGACCTGGATGAATGTGTGCACAGACTCTTTTATACACATACCCAGAGCAAAAGCAGTGGAACCACGAGGTCCCTGCAGGTTCTCAACAGAGGAGCAGCTGAAGGTGCCACAGACTGGCACAAAAGGTACCCTGGTGCTGTGGCCAAACAGAGCTGGATCAAACACACAGAGAAAAGGGAGTTCTCACTCCTAATTTCGCTGGGCTATGAAGTCCCACCAAGGCAGATTCATCCTGATCTGAGCCTGCTGAGGAACATTTCTGTTCCACAAAAACCACTGCCCACCTGTTGCAGAACAAATTAAACTGACAGCCACCTGGAACAAGTTCACTGTGAGACACTGGCAGAGTTCTAGGAAATGCTACACATCTTTCCCTCTCCTATCCACCACCTCTTACTGCTGTAAAAATCCACTCTCTGGTGCAATTCAGTAGGATTCTGCCTAACACTACTGCTCTGAGTATTCCCCACTGGTTCCTTTTTCATAGAGATGACCTGCAAACCATGGAGATCTGTGATGGCAAAGCCTGGGAAGTGGTTTTTCTGAGATCCCCAAAAAAGTACTATGCAATATTTTCCCAGGTCTTCATAGGAAACGATCAACTAAATAATTTTCACACTTGTTGGCCCTGGTGGGATTCCATCAGTGCCGCAACACGACATCAAAACCTGTGTTTGTTCTGCAGATTTGAGCCACAAATTGATAGATCATTATTTCCAACAGAAAGGTAGTTTTAAGTGAAGGAAGTAAAAGGTGCAGTAAAGAACTTTGGGTCCTAAATATTCCTTAACAGCAACTGCTGTCAGAGAACAAGGGACAGAGAGATGTGCACAGCTGCTCCCTCGTCCCAAAATCATCTACAACATGCAAGGGATGTCCCAGTCACGGGAAACACAGGAGATGGGAGAGGAAATAAAAGGGTGCAAAATGAAAAGATGTCTCTCAGCATGGGATAAAACAAACTCTGCCTTAAAGGAAGTATAAAAGCGAGCAGATGGTGAACAGACACCTGCACGAAAGTGGTGTGCATCCAAACCCAGGTTATCACTTTGTTGTACAGACATAGACCCTCTTTCCAAGTACTTTTGTTTCTCTGTCTCTCTTCTTTTGAACATGCACTGCTTCTGTTGCTACACTTCATGCTTAAATAAACCCCACAGCGTGGTTCTCCTGCGTCACACGATTCCTGTTTGCTGATCACTGCTCAACAGCTTTCAATGGACAGGACAAATAAAATATATTTGCAATTTCTTATCTAGAATAAGAAAGCATTGCACAAAAACTGTGGAGAGTTGAACTGGAAGAACTGCACTTCCACACTGGAAGTGAGGCACTATTTCTGGCCAGATAACATGGCTCAAGGGAAGCCAACCCAATTGAATTTGTTACATTGAGCAAACAGTGCTTTCAAATTTGCAAAGCCTTCAAGAGAGGAAGACACAGAAAGCTGCTTAGTAAAATTTACAGAAACAGCTCAGGGTGATTGACTAGACCTTCTAGATGGCTAATTAGAAACACTTCAGAAGGCACTTAAGCACCAAACTTTTGAATTAGAGTCCATTCTGCAGAGCCTGAAATGTAATGTCCCCATATTTAAGGCATTACAGACCATGTTAAAAAAATCTTTGCCCCTTTTTCCTGTGTTGCCATTGCTGTACTTACCTGTGAACACTAAAATTACAGGGTACTGTGCACCTCAATTCACTTTTTCATTGCACCACAACAGTTTCCTGGCCGTTGCCTTCATTCGCTTTTAAAGCACAAGGACATTTGAATCCTGACAAAAAGACTGGCAGACTAGCATTAATATATATGATCCATGCTTGCTACAGAGGGTGGAATTCAAATCCCAAATTTTCTGCCTCTCAAGAAAATCTTGAACTTCTGTGAAGACCTCCCACAGAAACCAGGAAAGAATTAATGGGCTGCTGAGTTCCTAATATGTCCCACCCTGTGGCACCTGAAGGAAGTAGGTGTTAGACTGGCAGGGAACAGCTTGACAGGTTGAATTTCCAGCTATTTATGGCAACTGACAGAGGGGCCTGGAGCCAAGGACGACTGCTCCCAAGTAAAGTCTGCCTTTGGCAAAGAAAGCCTGGCAGAAAAGCAGGGATTTTTCTTGCTGCCAGTGACTTGGGGGTCTCTGATACCAAGTGGGATGGAAGTGTTTGCTGTTGGGTTTTTTTTTCCCTTTCTGGCTTTTATTGATCACTGGAGGGGTGAGGAGGCTGCTGAGTGCTGGGCCCAGAAGGGGTGAACGGGTTTATGTTCCTGTGTGTTTACTTTGGACTTCAGGGGCCATGGAGAGAGTGGAACTTTTTATGCAACGCAGCTGGCAGAAGAAAATCTCTCTGATTTGAGGGTGTTGGAGGGCAGATGGATCAACAAAAATTCAGAAGGAAACAATTTCAGAGTTACTGTTAAATCATGCTGCTCGGGAAGGGGATGTTCTCTGGGCATTATGGCCACACCGATCAATTCTCACTCCTCAGCGTGCAGGCAGCCTTCACAGCCAGTCCTGAACAGCTGGCTCAGCCCTCTGGGACCAGCCTCCCAGTGAAACCTGCCTGCCAGAAGAGCCCTGCCCAGTTCCCCTCAGACAGGTACAGCTATTCCAGGCTGATGGACAGACAGACACTCCTGTTTTACCAGCTGAAAATCACAAATACTCAGAGGACGCAGCAGGAACAATGTTGATTTCAATACTCCAGATGTAAAGATGTAACAGATGTAAATATAAAGCAAGGGAATTAACATAGAGGAAAAGCAAGCTTGGACACACAGATTTTGGTGCATTATACAGATGTTTGGTGTGTAGACATCTTGGGGTAAATATTTTATTTTCTGAAAACCAGACAATTTAATTACCCCACATAAAGCTTCACAATTGTTTGTTTGTTTTGTTGGTTGGTTGGTTTTGGTTTTGGGGTTTTATGGTTTTGGGTTGTTTTTGGTTTTTTTTGCTTAAGCGAGTAACAAAAACTAGTTACCCATACAAACTGAAGAAAGAAGGCACTGTGTTTACTGGGAGATTTTCCAAGGCACAGGAGATCTAGGTTTAAGTCTATCCTCTTCCTCAAGAATTTCAAATCCCCATGTGGGACACACCCTTATCTTTCCTATAGAGGAAAACCACCCTGAGATGTTTTGTTCTCAAAAAGTTCCTGGAGCTGTTTCACCTTGCATGGAATATCAGCCAAAGTTCTAAACCTTGTACAAATAAATCTTCTGTACTTGTATCTATCACAGTAACAAAGGGATGATGCCTGTCAGTCCCACATGACCATACTCAGGCCATTTTGTTGACTATGGCATTATCACAGCCTGTGGGAGAAGGATCTAATGCCTAGATACAATATATATATATTTTTTTTGAGATGCTATTGTGCAAGAAAACAAACAAATAAAAATCTCACAGCACCAGGGTACTGTAAAACACTTCAATCTCACCTGACACACCACATTTCTTGGTACAAGGAAACACAGACGTGCTTTGCTGGTCAGAACCAGAAGTATGGGTGCAATATTTTCTCAGCAACTCCCCACCAGCATAATTGTAGAGATGTTCACCTTCTCCCCAGATATTCCTAGGAAAACATCATTCTCCTGATTTTTCAGAGCCAGTATATTTGATAAACTTGTGTTAACACAATGGACACCTTCACAGTGAAATTCAAAAACCCCAGATGGGGCATATCAGAGATCACACTGTACCAAGGCTCTCCAAGCCTATGCCTCTTCTTTCATCAGCCAGTTGTACAGTTAACATCCCTCTGGATTCTTTCAGAGTTATCTAATTCACTCAATCATGTGCCTGGTTCTTTTTACTAACATCAAAAGGCTTTGGATCAGGCTCTACCAAAAAAAAAAAAGTAGCTTTTCTACAAGGCTATTGTGCATTTTTTATCAGGTCCACAATAGCTCCTCTGTGACTCCTCTCCCTGCCTCACCTCTCATCACACACACGTTAGCAGATAACATGACATTAAAGAGCCATCAGTGTCCTCCAGGAAAGCTGCAGGAAGGTTTCCTGGCCTGCCAAGCAGCAGTTCTGATAAGGGATCACCTGCACAAGCAGCACATTCCTACCTCACTACCAACATTCTCTCCAAGTACAGATGTCTTGCCACATATTACTGTGACTGAAGGGTTTGGGCTGCAGCAGAAGAGATGGGAAGAGGGAAAAAGGAGTTCTTATTTTAAAACCATTTCTGCCTGATTCTGCGATTGAAAATTGCTTATGCCTGGAGGTTAGAGAGTGGCTGTCCCTAAGCATCTTTTTCCTAGCTTAATCTTCACCCCTGCCACCCAAAATCCCATATTTCTGGGCTTCACTGCAGTTATCATCAATCAGTAATTTACAGCTTCAAAACACACATTCTCAAATGACACAGCTCTGGTCTTCATAATAAATCAAGGCCCTACCTGTGGGCAAAAACTTCCCTGACAACCAAATAAAAAGGTATTCAGTGGGATACCAAACAATTATAAGGCCCCAGTAGAAAAAGTAAATCATAATAAGAATATCTAAAGATGAACACAGAGCCCTTTTAACACCACCTCCAAAACCACTGCTCCATTGAAAGTGTTTTAACTTCAGTGAATGGTGTAAAACTTAAAATTAGTAAATTAATACAATTAAATTAGTTAACTGCAAATTAGACTAAGTTTCAGAAGAAATGAAGTAATGACACGTTTTATATTTTAGGCCTTGCACAGCTGACGTCGTGTCCTTGAAGAGCTACAGATATTTCCCTGCCCTTACACTGTTGAAATCCCTGATATTTCCAATACTAAGTACAGAAAAGTACTCAAAATTCTACAAAACTATTTTTCAAAGCATGACTAATAAAAATAAACCAGAAAGTGTATAGAGTAAGTAATTTTGAAGATGCTGAAAATTACTTATAAAAGGTGTTCTTATCATAAGACACACCCTTTAATACACCTGGAAAATATCAGAGAGTGGAAAATCACCAGAGTGAATAATCATAAATTTCAACTGAAAAATTGAGTGAGGGAAGGATGATTCAGAGTTTGTGTTCACTGCTCAATCTTAAGTAATGTTCTAAGTACCAACAAACAGGAAACATCTCTGCTAAGGTACTGAATGTCTTTCCTCTTGAAGCACACATAGGTTGAAGATGGTCAGCACATGATCTAACTGGGTACTCTAAAATTGGACCCTGTATAATCAGCCTTCCACTAGAAAAGTACAGGAATTGCAATAGTTTACTCTTCTAATTGTAAAAAAGGAACCAAATCTTACTTTAGACAATACTGATATTGACAGGACTTAACAGCATGTGTTAACTGGTAATGTCACTGCTTTTTGAAAAGAATCCATATAGCATGTATAACTGGAAGAGTGATTTTAAATCTGTGAGTGCATGATCCCTATCATTTCAAAAAATCCAGACTCCTTTTCCCAACTCCACTCTCCTTCTCAGGAAAAAAAAAACAAAAAACAACCCAGAAGTTGCACTAAACTAGGCTCAAAGCTGGTTAGATGGAAATCAGAATCTGAGAACGACAGTAAAGGGGTTTAAATTTTCTGTCTGAGAGCATGAGCTCTGGCTCCTAAGCCTTACTGTGGGGCTAGGGAGCCACCCTTTGGTCACTGCTCTAAGTGCAAAATCAATATATCCGCACACTCTGACAGTTCTGCCCTCTGAGGAGGGCTCTTGATGAACACCTATAAATTTGCTGGTCTTGCCAGCAGCTCTTCCCAGGATGTCTCTGGTTTAACACCATTTACAGAGTGTATCTTGTCTCACAGGGATGGCGGGGAGGAGTAACTCCTGCACGTGGGAGGCTTTGAGCACGTTATGTGTTAAATAAACAAAAAATGTTGTTACACTCTGTGCCCTCCATTCTCCATCCTGTCACAGACCAACTCCCACAAACTGAGTGCCTGCAGCATCACTTCTCACTGAAATGAGGATGAAAGGAAACTGAACATCTGTAGCTTTGTAGGTTTCCCTCCCCAGAGCCCAAAATTGACTAAATGAAAAGGTTACACCTGAATTACAAACTACTTTGTGACAGACAGACATAGATGAGTGTGAAAAGGAGAGCAACACACAGAAAAAAACAACAAACTACTGGCTTATGATTTCAGAAAAATGGGCTGGACACTGATGTAGAAAGGCAAAAAAAATCCTCAAAGAATGCAAAACACAGATACTAAGCTCAAGAGAGGTCAGCCGACAGGACAGAAAGGGAAACCCATGGAAAGCAGCCAGAGAGATTAAACTTAAGCCCCACACAACTCTTATTTCACATTGAAAACCACAAACCATTCCCAGAAAGGAAGAAACTTTTATGCTCCCTCTTCGCCTTGATGTGAGCAACCTTCTCAAATGCTTCTGCATTTTACGAGAAGGGACTGGATTCCCAGAGTTTTCCATTTACTCCTCCCTCAGGACTTTGGGGGCTGTTGTTCTTTCTTTCAGCTCAGGATCATCCTCTGCCATAGTCAGCTTTTGCTGGTCAGTATCACAGGGAACCAGTCCATGAGGCAGAGAAGATAAATAGTGGAGATATAAAGCACTGGATAACCCAGCCACAGCAGGAAAGCAGCAGTCTGGAGTTTGGATACAGACTTGGGAACACCAAGACCAAGAAACTTAGATGAACTACAGACTGTCGGGTGACCAAATAGAAAAAAAGAAGGAAGGACAGAAACAGGCTGGAAATAGCCATTAGTTCAAATTACAGGTAATTAGCAGAGGTTGAAATAATTAGCACTTGCTGAGGTAATTAGCACTTGCTGGAGCAGTCTGAATAGCCAAGGAAGCAGTTCCAGCACTGAGGACAACTGTACTTCACATGCTCAGGAACTCTTTCAAACACTACACACCAGAAAATCCTTGCGTTCCCACAAGATGAACGTTCCTACTCACGTGTCACTTTTGGAGATGCAGATGCCAGGAGCTGGAAGGATCTCTCCAAGTCCACATGGTAAGTTTGGAGCAACATGAGAACAACAGAGGAATTTCCAGCTGGTCAAACTGCAAGGACTCTTTGGCTTCTTCCAAGATCAAGGGCCTTTCCTCCCACCAGCAGAGAAAGGAGAGCACACTGGATCACTGAACATTTCCATTGGCTAAAAAGAAGTGTTTAATTATTCTGTTAGTGGCTCTCAGACATTTTCCTTGCCCCAAAATATAGAAAGTGAACATGAAGTATAAAACTGATAGAAAGAAAATAAACAGGGCACGAGAGACAGCCATTACAGTGTTTGGTTTCTTTACTGAGGTATGGGGCCACACACACTGCATACTTTTCTGTAAAGGATTCCGTTGAAAAAAAGTATTTATTTTTATTTTGGCCTGTAGTAATAGAGCACATTTAGATTATTACACTAATTAATGCTACGAGTAAATTAAACACCAGTTTTGATTTGTGACTGCAGTACTGTTAGATGTCAGTGTAGGAGGCATTTGCACCATGGACTGACAAAAGGGTCTGACTGTATTTACAGTCACACACATCTTTGTCTTCTGCATTTGAGCAGGTTTTCAAGGTGGTCACTTGGTTGCTGGAAGTGGAAACCAAGATAAACCCAGTGTGGAAAGGCCTCTTCTGAAAAAGAGTAATCACATGAAGATGATGTCATAGTTTTGGAATTATGACTGCACTAAGAAATGAATGGGTTTGAAAGGATTTGATTTGATACACCCTACTGCAAACCCAGGAGTGACAGGGTTTCTTGGTTAATTTGTTAGAAAAGAGAATTTGGATGTGACTTGGATGTGGTTCTCTCCACCAATATTGGTCACAGTTGACTGTAGAGTACTGAATCTGGAACTGAACAGAAATTTAGGAAAGCAAGTAGCATAATGTGACTGAGATAATTTATCACAAGGTAATGGCACCCTGCTGATATTTATTCTAAAACACTTCTAGAAGAAGCATCTTATAAAAGTCACTTAATTGCTTCATTGCAGAAGAGCAATTGTGTGGTGATGCTGCTGTCAAAACACAGCAGTTGCACAATGTCTTCAAAGGAAATAAATCAACATGGACTTAGCTAATTGAAGTCAGACAGAACTGAGTGGCAGGCACCAGTTTGGGCTGAGGCATGACATTCTCCACCAGGCTGCAAAAGTTCCACCCAAAAAGGTAAATCTCAGACATCCAAAATACCTTGTGTTGTGCTTGCTTTCATCCTGAAAGTGTTCAAACACAAATGCCCTCATTCTGGAGAAGCTTCCTAGGATTTTCTGTTTGGGTTGCTACAGGTGACTGGAAGCACCAAGATTAATGTGTGAGCAGTGACTGGCAAGGCACTTTAGCAAGAACAGATTTCATTCAAAACTGTGGGAAAGCAAGGAGTTACAAGGACCCTGAGGGAACCATTGCTGCCTCATCCTCTATACAACAGATCCCTGTCTTCAAAAGTAGATTCAGATTCCTGAATTCTAATGAAGAAACAAAAAAGACATCTCCACACATTAGGAATGTGTTCAGGTGCTTTAAATTTCATCTTATGAGGATTAACAGCTGTTGCAGAACCAGCATCCCTGCAATGTGTTTAGCACATGTCTAACCTGGCTCTTCTCATGGTGACCCAGAGCTTTTCCTCTCCTTGTTGTGAGGACACACTCTCAAGAGCTGGGCAGGCTTTCAAGAAGACCTTTTGCACTTGTGAACTACAAGGAGAAAAGGGGCCAATGTGGCTGCAATTCTGCCAGGTAAGAGGCAGGAACTGGGAGAAGCTCTCGCAGTATCCACTGCAGATCCATCCTCACAAAGGAGTGTTCACAGTGACCACCTTACAGTGCCCTTTACAAAAGTACAACACTGGGTGGCAAACCTGAGACAACCTTCCCTGGTGACACAAGAAAGAGCCAACACTCACAGGTCCCCTCTCTGGGGGACGTGTTCAGGGAGTCATTTACGAGAGCCAAGCCTTCCATGCATGTCCCTCAGGAGCGTTACAATCAGGATGTGCCTGGAGCAGGATCGCCTCTGCACGTGCTCAGGGACACAGCTTGCTGCCAACTGCAATTTCATCTTTAAAACTCAGTTTTAAGTACCACAGAACACAACAAGGTGACTAAGACTCAAACCTTTATGACAATTAGGAAACTCCACATTTGAATAAAGAGCCTTTTTAGCTCTATCTTAATAGTAGCAAGAAATGCTGCCAACTTCCATTAAAGCTACTTTCCAATCAGCAACTGTAGCCTCTAGGTAATTCCTACCAGTCCCTGGCAAAGCATGGCACTACAAATAATTCAGAAAAAGTTCTTGATGGGACCCCAGTTGCTAGCATCTTTGAAAATCTCACTTGCTGCCATGGAAGAGATAAAAATGGGACAGTATAAACAATTTGAAACAGTGTGCATTTGACAGAACATAGCTTGAGTAAAAACTGTATTTTGAAAGAAATAAATCCTGTTGTGATTTTGATTATACTAATTATTTACTTTATTGAATTGTTTTCACTTTTAAAATGTGTATGTTTTGTTCTACACTGCCTACTAAGACGAAGAATAAAACCAGACTGATCAGTTTTGCCTTTGGAACTCCTGTATCAGTTGCCAACACAATCATTTTATGTTTAAACTGCAAACAATACCTGGTGAAATTTTAATCCAAACTAGTAAAATTTTCAAATCCACATCTTAAAACTGTTTCTGGAAGCATTTCTCTTCATACTGAATTCTGAAACCTTTTTAGAGAAAAGAATCAGTATTTTATGCCTGCATTATGCAACCACATGACATTCTGAAAATGGAATTATTCAGAGGGAGCAATATTTCATCAAAGAACCATTAATGAACTGAAAAGAAAACCCTGGTGCCGTTACACTTCTCGCCCATCAGGCAAATACATAGAACAGATCAGAATGTTTTGTCCAAAGGCTGGGAAGCGTCCCAGGGTCTCCCAAGTGTCCGTGAATATGTTGTACTTCAGGAAGAGACGCTGCTCCAAGCTGGAAGACAGAGTGATATTCCTACTCAAGATATAGACTCCATCGTTGTGGAGAGTGCAAGTCAAGTTAAGGCCGGATTTGGATGAGTTCTCGTTGAGGTAGAGCCACTCTTTGGTGGCAATGTTGTAGGACTGCACTGTCAGCACGTCCTCACTGGGGCTGGATCTCTGGCTTGGTCCGGGGTCGAGGATGCAGCCCCCCACCAGGTAGATGGTCTCCTCCACAGACAGCATCTGCTGCTTGCGGACGTGCACGTCGCACAGCTCCAAGTTGGTCCAGGAATCAGAAGTGGGACAGTACTGCAGGATGCTCATGTTCCTGCCTGAAACAGAGAGGAGACATTCGCAAATCAATAATTCTGTCACAAGGCACTGGTGGGGGAGCGTTTTTATTTCCTACAAAGCGTCCCAGCCTTTCCTGCAGATTGCTCACACACTTGCAGGGCAAGCCAGGGGAGTACTGGTGATCACTGACAACTGCAGCTCTTCGCCCTGGACAAGAAACTTTGAACGTTCTGTTCCTTGGCACAGGGAAATAAATGATGCTACTTCTGGCACATTACATGATGTAAATAGTCTGGGCCCGCAGATTTTAGCAGAATCTAATCCCTACCTTTCAGCTTATGCTTTTAATTTTGTCTCTGATTGATACGTAAATATTTTTTTACAAAGAGGGAAATGGAGCAATATTCTCATCTCCAGAAGTGGTCACAGATGAATCAAACTATCATGAAGAGAGTACACTTCATTAACGGCTGCCAAGTGATGATTTATTATCCAAGCTTAACTCTGATACTTCACATTTCGGTCCAATCAAAGTTTTATGGAATAAAATTTGTAAACCTGGTTACATTTCAGCAAGTGGTCTGGATGACCCAAGGGCACCTTATAAAGAGAGAAACACACATTGTCAAAATCATCTAAGAACCACGAAATCTGTGCTCTGCCATCAGGCAGAGGCTCAGAAAGAAGCTGAAATCATCTCCATAATTCACAACTCAGCATGTGCATTTGTTTGCAATAGTGTTATTCCACAAAACTGTTACAATGCCACCCTGATTTATGGTGAGAGAAGAACCTGTCTCACCATAAATCTAGGTCACTAAATTATCACAGAATCCACGCGACTCAATAAATTCAGTTCCAGTCTCTGGAGACCTGAGCTCAAATCCAACCTCAAGTGACAAGCAGGAACAGGTTTGCAGACTCTAGACAGGTCTTTTATTAAATCTCCTCCCCAGTACCAGTCTGTCCTGCATGATGACTTCCAGATGAGCTCCCAGGGGAAAGAGCAGACAGGGACATACAGACAAGTTCTGTGAGGGCACAGGTATAAATAGCCAGAAATATAACTGGATTGTCGTGAATGAAGTGCATCAGTGGCATGATCAGGGAGGTGCTGCTCCATCCAGCATTTGCACCCTGATTATTTTCATGGCAGTGCTCTGTGAAACTACAGCTCTACATATAGATGACCTTTGTCTACAAACAACCTATCATTCTCTGACTCATTAAGGGGAGGAGAAGTCCCAATTAAGTTTCTATGACTATCTGTAGCAGTAAACTATTTGAGAGGAGGGGTATGAAATAGAAGTCCATTGCAACATGGCACTCACATGCTCAGTCCACAGCCTGGGTCTTTTATATCCACTGAAACAACAAAAAAAAAAACCAAAACAAAACCCACAATACAAAATGTGAACACTACAATGTGTGACATGGAATTTCTATTAGGATCTAGGTTCAGAAGTGAGAGCTGCAAGTTCAAGAGAAAGACTTTATTCATTATAATTTACAGTGGGAAATTCCAGATCCTGACATCTTTTGGAAAGTGCAGTCTCAGGAGAAAGCTCTACACAAATTTAAAAAAAAAAAACAGCCCACAAAATCTACCAAAACTGAGGTATATACAGAAATACCAAAAATTACTAAAAATAACATAATACAAAGAACATTAATTGCTGCATGTGTTTTATGTAGTAAAGGTAGCAAACCAGAGTATAAACCTTAGTCTTAACACTTCAGGTCTTAACACTTTCTGACATTGGCATACTTGAGAAGGAAAATCAACAGTGTAACTGTAATTCTGGTGTCTAAGTCTGCTACCAAAATGTTACAGAAAAACTGATTCTAGACCCTTGTTCAGGAAATTATTTATAGCAAACACAGGTGTTTGTTGTCCTCAATGATCCTGGATTTATGCAGAAGCCTAAATGTGCTAGTTATGCACTGCTCAAACCTTATTGTTTTACTGCTTGATTTCCATTGAAAAAGGCTTTGAGGAAAAAAATAGGGAAATGACAGAGGTTTGGAGGGCAGCAGCAATCCCCTGGAGTGTGGAGGAAGCCAGAGGTAACTCACAACTCTCCTTCAGCTGAACCTACAGGCAGCAAGTACTGAGACAGGAGCTGACACAGGGTAGCAATCCTGACCGCACACGGCTTGTTCAGGAGTTTTAAAGGAATGGCATCTGCATCAGCAACCTGCTGACCTTCCTCTTCATGACACCAGGACCAGGCAGCCTGATGGAAGCACAGCACGAGTATCAGAAAAGGAACTTGCAGAGTGCAGAGGGTGTAGGAGAAAAGCTGGTCCTCCCACAATTGTGTAGCACTCTTAACCAAATCAGAGGTCTTTCACCTCACCTCTTCTTCCTCTCTCTCTAGATAAAAATGCCAAACCCCTAACCGTGGTTTCTAGAGACAAGACTTCCCATTAACCAGTTTCAACCCCTTCTCCTTGTTGTCTTGTCCCACAGGATGTTTCCCTTTGGATCTGACTTCTCAGCACAAGTGTTTCATGCCAGACATCCGAGAGTCCCAGTGCTGGACATGAGGGAGCACAGTGGCCCCAGCAGACCCTGTAGTGGGGGTGACCAGAGGACTGGGACTGCAGCACACACAGCACAGCTCTCCATAAAGACATGGGCACGTTTTCCTCACAGAAGCCACCAGGCTCTGGGTCAGAATGGTCTGGACAAAATGTGTTTGAGGATTTTCATTACCAGAAGGACCTTAAGGGGTGGCAGTGTGTCTTTTATGAACTTTAAAATGATTCAGAGCTCAAATCTGCTCAGATACTAGAAGCTTGTTCTAACATCAGTTTAGTTTTGCTTGCAGTACTGTCTGTAAAAGCTGATCTGTCTTCTAATTTCATTCTCTGCTTGGAAAGAAAGCCAAACTGCTGTGGTCAACTGAAGTGGGCAAAGACCAAATTCAAACTTACAAAATCCTGGTAAATATTGAACACTTGACATGTTTAAAAAATTGACTTCCAGAGCTCTGAGAAAATGTCTTTCTCCCAAAAAATGGCACTATGTACTTAAGGAATGAACAAATGTGAGCTTTTTTTAACTTAACTTTTTTGCCCACTGCATAAAAGAAAAGTAATTGTCAGAAGAGAATGAAACTTCAAATCCTCCCCTCTGTATAGTGTCTACAGAAAATTTGGTGTAGAAATTAAGTAAGCTGAAAGTGTTGGTTCTTGCTTCAGCTTTTGATTGTTCTATTCCATTATTAAGGTATAACTTGAAACACTGAAATACTGTAGTGAAAAGACCATGACATCTGTTAATACATGAGAAATACTAAGGCAGGCAGATATTTTCTATGATTTTTTTCCTCCTGACAGTCTAAACCAGGTATTTAAAAAGCAAACAAAGTATAAATGTTGAGACCTCTCTCTACTGAGAGGTAATCAAAATCTAAGAAAAGGGATAGTGGCTAAGCTGGGTGCTGAAGTACCCATCAGCTTGTTCTCTGCAAGTAACAGAGCCCCAGGTCCACACAGGCTCTGAAAAAAATCCAACAAACTGATTCTTTTCTGATAGAGCTATTGTTTTGTTTTGTTTATTTCATCAACAATTTTCTACCAGCAATTTATTTCTTTGTGTTTTAATCAGCATTACACAGCCTTCCACATGAGTTCAAAAGCTTTCCTGAAGAACAGGAGAAAATTATCTGAGCCTGGGAAACAACCAGGGAAAAAGCAACAAGAAGTAAGAGCAAACTTGTTACCTCGTGCAGTGTATCCTCCAATAACGTAGATCTTGCCCTTGCATTCACAAGCTGAGAATTCTGCAAGAGGGTTTGGCATGGACGCCACAAAATTCCACCAGTCATTCTCTGGGTTGTAGCACTCCACATTGGAAAGGGACTGGCCACCGATGGCATAGAGCTTTCCACTGACAGCCAGGAGCTTGAAGTTGGACCTGAAAGGACAGATTGCAGCAGTGAAATGAGGTGCATCCATGTGCAGAAATAGAGAGGAAAGCTCTTCCTAGCCAGGCTCTGACACACTCATCACCACTCACAGCTTACACCACCACTTGAGGTGTCTGCAGCATCTGAACTCTTCTGTGCCAGGCCAAAATGCTGTAACTACACTGCAATTACTCAGGACACTGAGACTTTGAATGGAATTGATGATGCTGCTGAGACTGAGGAATATTTTATTTTCTATTTCAATCTGTGCCAGTTCAGCTCTAGATGTTCAGTTAACCAATGTGCTCAGCAGACAGGTTATTCTTTATCTGGCTTTTAACAATGTGCCATTGGTAGAGAAAAGTACATTACATGGACACACAGAGAAAGATAAAATTTCAGTTAAAACTGCAGAAAGTTCAAACAAGGATTGATGGATGCCTATGAATGCATACTTGTTTTAGGCTGTATTATGGAATCTCATTAATAACCCTTCTAATAAAGCAATTTAAAGTGGAACACATTGAATCCTGTTCAGCAAAAGAAAGACAACAGAATCCTCTGTAGCCTATTCAGCATTAAACTATTAAATACATCCTCTGAAGAAAGATCTATCTGTAAATTATGTTCTAACCATAGCTGAATAAAAATGACACTGCACCCCATGAGCAATGCCCTCCAAACAGGTCATTTATTTCTTAGTCTGTTCCACTATGCTCTCAAAATCCACACATGGCAGACGGCAACTTCCTAATTCTGAAGCACGAGAAGTCTCCTATCTCACACCCTGAAGGTAACACAGAGAGAAACAAATGGTCCATGGGTATCAGAGGTGCAGATCTGGAGGAAGAACCTGGAGGATGTGAAGGCAGAACTCTTGTATGCTGCTCTTCCTTCCAGCTAGGGAAGCTGTTCTAAAAAAGGATGAGCTTTTCCTCTCCCCAGGAACAGTCTCATTGCCTGGAAAAGCTGTTCCTTCTCTTCTGCTGAGCCAATTGAGATTTTACCATTCCTATCCCAATTAACTGGATGTGTGGCAGCTCCTGGATTGCACCAGCTCAGCACAAAGCCAAACAGGGAACTGTGTTATGTCTGTAAAACTGAAGTGATGTTTTAGACCTGCACTGGCCTGCTGGGCAGCAAAGGGAGTACCATCCTGCAGGAATCCAACATTCAAAACTTACTGCTAAGTACTTTTGCAGAGTTCTGTCTGAATAAAATGAACCCTGCCTAGCTGCAGACTGCCTTGCAACTTCTTGTATTAAATTTATTTGGAAAAAGGATTTGTTTCCAGATGGAATCACTTTGTTCTTGTCAGCCTGATACAGCTTCGGAAACTAAAATGCTCCTTTGAAGGAACTAATTACTTTTTATTCTTTTTTTTTTTTTCCCCTGGCATCTACGATTAGGTCAGTCTGTTCATATTCCCTCAATAGCAATTATGCTTTCCATTTCCATTTCAGAGAATCCTGAATAACATGGCAATCAAAAGCAGGTATGAAATGAGGATACTACTATTTGCAAAACTTTATGATTTTGAAATCAATATACCTGTTGCAAAAGTTAGGACAGAGAAAAAATGTCCACAAATTAACAAAGGGGCAAAATCACTGGGAAAGTTATCTACTGAAACACAAACAGCACAACTTTCAGCTTTAAATATTCTACAAGGAGGCCACAAACATTTTTGTCAGTCATTTAACCACTTCCAAACACTTGTTAAAATGGATGACATTCAGTGGAGGTATCTCAGACTTATGGAATTCATTAACAATAAGGTTCATTTTACTCAAAAGTAGCTGCAAGTACCCATCAGCACACTTCATATGAAAGTTTGGACAATGGCTCAATATGCTATGTAAAACTTCTGCCATTCACCTTTCCATGCCAGTAACAGCAGGTGTCTTTATGGAGAGTACACATTAGGAAATATTTAGTGCGTTTTTAGTCTCTTTGAATGTGTTGGAGCAGCTGGAAACAAGGAAAGCAAACACTGAGCAGGCAGCCAGCTCTCCACAACCAACAACTGTTCCATGGACTACAGCCTGGAAACAGCAGGGCCACATCAGTCACATTCCACCATGACAGAGCTCCACTCGCACCTGCCACTTGTCTAAACCTGAGGGATCAAGATGTGCTTTCCAAAAACCAGGCCTAGAGGGTCCCTTCTTGCTGGGACAAGCTGAGGTATAAGCTGTCTTTTGCTGCCTCCACTGACTCAGAAGAGGAGCCCAGCACAGCAGTGAGTGGGACCTGAGGGCTTTTACCATTGCTTAAAATTCGTTCTTCACTAAACAAAGTGCAAAGCGCTGCGCACACAAAGGAAGGAAAATATAACACACCACTGCAAAGGAGCTGGAGCAGAGAGGCCTTCTGCATGCAAGACAACATTCCACAGCTTCCCAAAACCCCCTGTGGCTCTGCATTGTGCTAGGTATATCCGCAGGAGCCCATGGTGGCAGTGGCTATGAATGACACACACGGTTTTTGTTCACTGACAATCTCACTTAGTGCACACTAAAAAGAGTTAGCCGAGATACTGGGGAGGACTTTCTGATCAGGGGGGTGGCTAAACGTGGGCACAAGAGACCTAGGAGGAAGATTCCTCCTAGGAATCTACACTGCTGGAGGATTTCAAGAGCAAGTTAAATATGTATTTATTTGCAAGGTCCTACTGCAAAGTGTAGGTTGTGATCTACACTGCTGGAGGATTTCAAGAGCAAGTTAAATATGTATTTATAGCCTAGGTCCTACTGCAGAACATGAGCCTTGGAGTAACCAGCATTGTTTCTTCCTGCCAAATGATGAATTTAACCTTAAAATTTCTCACAAATCAGATGACTTCTTTATTCTAGAGTTAAAGCACTTACAACAGAGACAAGGAATCATGAAAGCACAGTTATGGAGCAATTCCAAAGCATTTTACATATTTTCAATGAGTTCCTTTTTTCCCCTTTTTTTGTATTTCTTATGTGAATTTGCAGAGTACACTGCATCAAACATTTAACTTTAATAGTGTGTGATACATTTGTGGTAAGTAAGGTATATATGGTTCTAACTTAAAAAATTTTTGAAGTCTATTTTCTTCCAGCACAGAAGAATTTTGAGTGAATTTAAAAAAAAACAAAAACAAAACAGTAAAAAATGAGGAAGGAGAAGGTCTCCTGAACAAGCATCATTCCCCAGAAGCATCATCTCCTATACTCCTGTAAGAGTCCTCAGAGTGGCAGTGGTTCAGGTACAGATTGCTCACAAAAATCATGTTCCATGTGCATAATTTGAGCCTGCGCTTACATAGGTCTTCCAGGCCTGGAAGATTTACCTGCCATGAGTAGGAAGGTTCTAAAGGAAAACAGAAGTGGAATATACAGCTATAACTGGCACATGCAGTAGAAATCCTATGAGTATATTATTTTTAAATAGAAAATTTCACCAGACAGTGTTCACTCAAAAAAAAAAAAAGAAAATGTTTGGAAAGGTATTCAAGGACATTACTGCAACAGTCCCCTATTCACTTTGTTACCTTCCTGACTCCAAAGACCATGAGTGATCTTGGGCAACACTAACATGGAGCTACTTCTATTAAAAAATTCAGGTCATTCTCTCTCTTGAAAATTCCAAGTACAGAAACATGTCTAGAATGGAAAGGTCTAGAAAACCTGATCTCTTGTGGACTATTTGTGATCAGCACTGGATTTAGCACTCAGACGATGAAAAATTCCATGCTCAGCCAGTCACAGGCTTCCTCAGTGAGCCTGAGCACATTATTTTAGCTCCCTTGGGTATGCATAAATTGGGTGTAACACTCTCTGAAGCTCCTGGGGGGTATCATAAGAACATTATACAGGACTTGCCTATTGTGAAAAAGTTTGAAACTAAAGTTATAAAACATGTACACCTAAAAAGAAAGCCAACAGTGAAGACCCAAACCAGAATGGCTGCTAAACATTCAGGTGGCTTTCATCTTCTACTTAGGAGTGTTTCATCTAAGCAATGAAAATAATTCATGATAAAAATACCACAGAACTTGAAAGGTAAGTTAGGAGTGTTTCATCTAAGCAATGGAAATAATTCATGATAAAAATACCACAGAACTTGAAAGGTTTGTTTAGGGCAGAAAGCACTTATATGAAGAGTAGAACAGCAAAATCATATCCATAACTCCTCAGCCTTCCTTTGAGGCCAACACATGCAGTCACTCATGCACGACAAATCCAGATCCTCTGCTGTCTGAAGTCAAACCAGCTTCAATGGAAACTAGAGCTCTCCCTGAAGGTATGTCGAATTTCATCCATGGGATGTAATTGTATCAGCTGACATAAATTCATGTGCCAGACACTCACATGGCTGTAATTCCTAAGTAGAAGGCTGGGCAACCACCCTGGTTATTTTACTACAGCATAACAAACTAAAAATACAATGCCAAGTGAACTGCAGCTCTAATTGCAGCACAGATGCGTGGCAGTCAGGCATCAGCACTGGTCATGCAGCATGCAAACCCCTCATGTTAAAAATGGTGCTGCTCCTGGCTCCTAGGGCACAGGCCATCCGCTCTGCCACAAAGCATCTAGACGCTCATCAGGGAGCTGACATGTTATGTCAGATAGAAAAAGTAATAATGAACTGCAGAGCTGAGACTCTGTGAAGCTGGTAAAATCAGATACGTGTTTTGTGAAGGGTCAGCTGAGTTTCCATGAAAAAAAGTTCCCCCACTTACTCAGGGAACAACATCCTCACTGCTACTTTGCAGGTGTAATTCTGGGTACTTTTTGGCCTGCAGTAACTACCATGGAATTTAAGACTAAAGATTATTCCAAAAATATCCATTTGCCTGCTGTCTTTGTGCAGTATATGGTCAGTTGAAATTCTAGTCTAAGGAACACCTTGCTGTCACCTGTGATGGGTTTGAAGATTAAGTTGATGTGGCAATGCCATTGAAAACAGCAACAGGAGAAAATATCCATGTGTTTATTTCAAGTATAATGATTATACATCCTAGCAAAAACAAAGGGTAAGTGTGGAGGAAAAAAGGCTGATCTAGAGTTTGAACATGCAAACTGTAAGGTGCAAAAACGGCCTTGAAAAGGTATTTTTTAAAAACCCACATTGCACAGTCAACATACATAGTAGCACATCTCTTGCTATAGACACCACAGAAACAGAACCCTGTGATTTGACCAAGGTGGCACTTCTGTGATGAAGTTAATTTCCATAGGAGACACTGTGTGGGCTGACCCCACCCTGCTTTTCTAGCGAAGCCAAGTGCTCCCAACCCCATTTGCAGAGGTCCTGCTGTCAAATGAAGCCAGCTAAAACATCTCTGTTCCCCAGGCACCTCAGGGAACGCTGCTACAGGCTCAGCCTCTAAGAAAGGTCTGTATGAAAAGGTGTTTGTAGTGCTTAAAAGTCAAACATTCATTTTACACATGAAACTTTTCTCAGTGCCATTCCAAGCAGTCAGAAACACTGAGAAAAATGGCTTCTGATCAGTTGTGATGACTGATTAGGGATTTGATTATTTTAGTAAAATTCTCACAATACAAGAAGTGGGGGGGGGAGGGAATACAGGCGAAATGGGAAAGACTTAATTTTCGGTTTAATCCCTGTTTCGAGGGGGTTTAGGTGGCAAAAGCTAAACAGAGCCAGGAATAGAGACTGCAGTTTAACTACCCAGATACAAAGTATTTATTCCAATGGCTTGGGTTTCTGTGCATGCTCTTTGAATTCACAGGACAGAGAAGTGGATTTCCATTCTACAGTGAATTTTGACCTCCTTACTTTTTTCTTTTTCAGAGAGAAAAGATAAAATTTAAAATACTTTTACTGAAATGGAAACAAAGAGGAAGTTCATGTTGGAAACAAAGCCAGTTTGTTTCAGTGAAATTAAAGCCTTAGTTTTTATAACTCCAACATGTGGTTAAGGTAGAGGAGCCACAGCCTTGGCCAGGGAGAAGGCCTCTCTTCTTGGGCCCTCCTCAAGGCTGGGTCTCTATTACTCTTTATTATACAGGTGTTTCTGAATGCAAACTAAAACATCAATGTGTAATAAACCATTCAAAATGATAAGAGTAAAAAAAAAAAAAACCTGTCAATACGATAAATGATTCCCAGATCCAAACATTCCCATCAAGTGAGAAATTTCTCACTATCTTCCTGACGTTTTTCTGGTATTTCACTGAAGTGCAGGCCTACAAAGCATTGAGATTTTTATGAAAGTACAGACCACTGGACAGCTGCTGCAACTGAATTGTTTCGGCCATCTCCAGCTCTGGTATAGCCTGTACATCCCCGCTAAGAGCAGGAAAACTTGTCACGTACTTAACTGGAGTTACAAAACACCAAAAAGAAAGCGGGAAAGGAGTTTCCTCATTGGGTTTGTTTGGCGGTTCAGAGCACAGACAGGTCTGCATCCCGTCCCTAAGGTAGAGCCAGTGCCATGGGACTGAACAGGATCTATCTCAACACCAGACAGGGACACACGTGTACCCCAGGGAGCAGAGGTTACCTCTTCTGGTTCATCGAGGCCAGCTGGCTCCACTCGTTCAGGCACGGGTTGTAGCAGTGCGCGGCCGAGATCTCCTGGCTGGTGATGCGGTAGCCGCCGACGATGAACAGGTAATTGTCCAGCGTGGCCGAGCCGTAGCCGCGGACGCTCACCAGGTCGGCGGGCAGGTTGTTGGCCAGCGGCAGCCACCGCTGCGCCTCCTCGTCGTACCTGAGCATGGCCCAGGGCGCGTCCCCCGCGGGGTGACAGCCGGCGGGCAGCCCCGGCGGACAGGCGCCCATGAAGTCCCCGAGCAGCAGGAGGGTGGCCGTGCCCCTCATGCGCCGCTCCCGCAGCTGCTGCTGCAGCGCCGGGGGCAGCAGGAGGTGCGGGCGGGCGTCGGGCCTGCGCAGCACCTGGTGGTAGTGGGCGGCCATGAAGTCCAGGCAGGCGTCGTGCAGGTCCTGCAGGCCGTACACCTGCGCCAGGCGGTGCAGCTCGAAGCAGTTGCCCAGCCGCACCTGCGACAGCAGCAGCCGCAGCAGGGGCGTGACCTGCAGGTAGGACGCGGCCTCCACCAGTTCCTCCAGCAGCGGCGGCTCCTCCTCACCGCCCTCCTCCTGCTCCAGCCTGGCCAGGCAGGACGTGTTGATGAAGTCCAGCACCAGCTCTAGCCCCAGGGCGCTCAGCCCCCCGCGCAGCAGCTGCTCCTCCTGGCCCTGCCCTGCCTCCCGCATGCCCGAGCGGTAGAGCGCTCGGAAATAGTCGCTCTGCTCGATCAGCTTCCTCTTGCACACCGGGTAGCACTTGTCCCCCAGCCGGATCTGCACCACCTCCTCCCCGGCACCGGCCCCATCCTCTGCTTCCCCTTCCCGCTCCTCTTCCTCCTCCTGCCGCCGCCGCCGCCGCTCCGCCAGGGACATCGCTCACCGCGGGCCTGGCGGCGCCTCAGCCCGGCCGGAGCCGCCGCGCCGGCTCCTCCTCCGCCGGCCGGGATGGGACGGGCCGGGCCGGGCCGGGCCGGGATGGGCGGAGCGGCCCGGGATGCCGGGAGGCGCTGCCGCCGCTCCGGCCCTGCAAGGAGTGACAAGGAGAAGCGGAAAAAAATAAAAATAAAAAAAAACAAAACAAAATCAAACAACCCGCACACAGGGAGGAAAGAGAAAAAAAGCCCGAAAAAGGCAATGTTTGAGCGCTCCGGCGCTGCCCGCAAGGGGGGCCGTCAGGGCATCCCCGGGCCCAGCCAGGGTGGGTGTCAGGGACACGGTGGAAAGGCCGGTGCTGGGCTCCAGCGGACAGCCCAGAGGCGCAGCGATCCCCCCTGCTGCTCCCCTCTCCTGATTTGGGCCGGGATCGCAGCTGCAGCCGCAGCTCTAACCCCTTGCCATAAATGTACCGCTGCATCCCTGGCCAGGGGCAGCATTCCCGAGGCACAGGCGCAGGGAAAAAGCAGCGGGTGAGCGGCACAGCCAGCCTGGTGCCATGGCATCCCCGCACTGCCGCATCCCTTCCCGAGCTGAATCCCCCGCAGCAGAGGGACCCGGCCATGGAATGTGCGATACCTGGCTCTGCTCTGACCCTCCTGGCTCCCTGCGTGTCCCAGCCCCTGGTTTGCCCTGTGAAGACACTGCATAACCTGTTCTGCTGCTCCATCTTTTCTATTTACACTGAGGTCCTGGAAAAGGACATCTCATGAGTGAGCTACGTATCAGGGTCCTGAGTTTGACATGAACAAGGAAAGAGCAAATTAACAACTGAGCATCTTGGGCAAGGGTAAAATGATCGATTTGCTGTTTGCCTTGTTATATTCTTCAAACACAATAACAGTCCTTTAAAAAACCGTACCATCTGCCAAAACAGATGAGAAGTCTGTCATGCCTGTATTCTCATATGCTGATATGTACTATAAAGATGCTCAAAATATATTTTTTATCTTTATAAAGATATTTCCTTCAGATATTGCAGACCATAGAAACTCTTTCCCTTTAGCAGTAGTGTGACTCATGTCCAGTTTGTGCAGCTTGCTCAGTTCAGACAACTCCCTATTTTCACTGCTCAGAAGGGATTTTTTTCTCCCCACTATTAAAACATTTCAATGGTACTAATCTGTTTTGTGGGGTTTTTTTCCCTCTCTTTTAAGGAAGACAGGGTTGTTTACTTTTTAGCATTTCCTCTATGAAATGACTGTGATCCTTTATTACTGTTTTGTTGATCTTCAGCTTCTTAACTCTAGCCCACACATGTCAATCTCAGTTACAGGTGTTCTTTTCTGCTGACTTTTATAAAAGCATTTTTTGAGGTGAAGTAGACTACTGTCTGTGTGTGTTTTCTATCTCACTTCAAAGCATCTTCATAATCTTGCTTTTGAGGGGCCCATTTCATGTTCTGAAATCCTTTTCTATAGGATCTCAACCAGACCAAAAGAGGTCTCTTCATTAGCTGGGTCACCATCACCTCTCACCTTCTCTTTCCTACTGTTTCACTGTTTGCTTGGTTTGTGTTCCTCTTTCACTCTTCCTCATTTTTTAATTAATTTTCACATGCCACTTTCCTGTCTTCTGTTCTTAATAAAGCACCACAGTATTTTGCTTTTTGAGTTTCTTACACCTAGTTTAAGTATGAGCACTTGGCTGTTTTTTTCTCTGCTTCAGGTTCAGCCTTCAAAAGATTATCCCACACAACAAGTGTCTCACTACCTCAGTAAGGGTCCATCCCTTAATTCCTTCTTGTCCTTTAATTCCCACAGGCAAGCATTTCAAGCAATTGTAATCATGTTTACTCCCAAGGAAAACAGAGATCTCATGTTTGGCATGACCAGCAAGCTGTCCTGTTGGAATACAGCAGGATTGCCATCTTTAGACATCTGCTTTGGAGTCTCTTATGTTTCATGGATTTGTAAGTTAGCTCCTAATTGGTGAATGTTTTTTTCCATGTAGTCAGTTATGGTAAGTTCAGCCTCAAAGTGTTGACACCACAGCCTGGGTGGATGGAATATTTCTTCTCCAGTTGTATGTTGCCAGATGCCTGCCACTCTGCCTGGGATTTCCAGTCCTTCTTCCTCACAGTCCGTGAAGTTTGTTAATGAGCTGGATCAGTTCTGGCATGCAGTAGTGTTTTATTCCTGCCAGCAAACTTTCGATGGCCCTGACTCCCACAGCTTTCCCCAGGAGCTCTCACATGCCCAAGAGGTCAGCAGTACTAAGTGGCCAGTTTTACAAAAAGCCTGTTTCCTCACTCAGTTGTTTTTACTGGGCTGATTGTCATCTCTCCGTGCCTTTTCCAGGCTCAGGGCTGGGCAGTCGTGCTAAGCCAGTGTGCTGACAGGACAGGTCCCTTGTTTTTTCCTACACTCATCAGTCAGCCTGTGTGATGTGCTTCTAGAGTACTTACACTGCAAATGCACCAAGGCAAGGGTTACTCTTTTGTTCCACTCTTGTGGAGATAATTTTGTCTGTCTTCCACTCTAAGGTTATACTGGTTTCTTCTAAGATCAATAATACATGTTATTATAATAGAATCAAAGAAAAGGCTTTGCTGTTTCACCAGCAATCACCCTGGTTGTACCTTAAGTGAATAAGAAATGTATTTCCCAGTTTGAACTCTATTTCTAGAGCTACTAAGCTGAAATGTGTAGTTCAGAGCCATAAAAGGTTTGCATGATCTTTGAAACAAATATGAAGGACTATCTATCATCCTTCAAGAACATGCTGAAGCATCAAACATGAAAACAATCATGGTAGATTTTAAATCTAAAATGTTAAATGAGTTTATGACAAAAGAACATGTCCTGAAGAACAAGACACTCTGAGAGGAAGACAAATGCTGCTCAGCATTTCAATACCTGTCTTCTAGACTTTGGCTCCTGGGGAAAGGTCTTCAAGGTGTTTTAGACAGTTCAGGCCTGTCTTTACAGTATCTGAGAGACAAATTGATACCAAGAAAAAGGGTTCTCAAGTGCCAAGAAAGGGACTGTGCAGACACCAGAGAGTGTCAGTAAAGGCTCTCTTGCTCCAGGGTTGCCTCGACCATTTGTGCTACATAATTTTTCCCTGTGTCTGGTGCCTGAACTATTTCCTTGTAGTTAATGTCTGAATTTCTTCCAAGGCCAAAGAGAGATCACTCTTTTCTTTTAAAAAGACGTGGAAATGGAAGAAGCTTTTTTCATACAGCCACTCCATTGTAATAGACCATTCAACCATGACACAGAGAAACTCAGCCTTTCTCTGCCTGGGCACACATTTCTGTAGCCCTCTGACTTTCCCAGCATAGCAAAAGCAAGGAATCACAGAGACTCAGGAGGAGTTACTGCTACAAAGAAAAGTGAAGCCAGGGAGAAACTGGATAATACTTGAGAACCAGAGAGTAACACCAACCTGAATGCTCTGAGGAAAGGACCACACTGACTGAAAAAAAAAAAAAAAAAAAAACCAGCGGAAAAATTGAATTCCTTTCAGCCTTATTAGTCTCATGTGCGAACTGGAACTGAATCTGGGGATATTTAAAGTACCCATGCTATCTAATATAAAATATAAAGTGCCACATTCTGCCCTCTGAGACGCCAGGGAATTGTACTGCACTGCCAGGGAACTGTGCATTAAGTAGCAGTGGAATTACTCAAGACAGGAATTGGTCTTTTGGAAAGGATTTGCCAACTTCTGCCATTGTTCAGTATTTTCCCTGTCACAGGATACAAAGTAAGCATATTTGGAACATAGGAATTATCCTGCAGTGTTTCAGCATTTAAAAATTTTGGTGTTCTAAAGGATCTTGGCATTTCTGAGAGGAACTAACCAGAGCATAATTTTATTTCAGCTGAACTCTAGCATTTGTGAAGGATGACCTGCTAAATAAAGGTAATTTCTCTTTTGAGATTCGTAGCCAAACAAGTCACTTCTTACCCAGTGCCATTAGCAATGCTATTTAAAAAAAAAAAAAAAAAAGAAAAAAAATAGAAAGCAAGCACTCTTATTTCTAATAGCACTTGCTCAGACATTATTGCCTAATATTTTCTGTTTATTTTTTCTGCTTTTAATGTGCTGGTTATTTATTCCTTGCAATAAAAGTATGTTGCAGCACTACTGAAAAGATACTTGGAGTCTCATGTTTTTTGAAAACAGATTATTATTAAGCACTTATTAGTCACATCTGAGTGATTAATACTAAAGTGTGTGCTCCTGAACTCCGTCTGGGCAGCAAAAAGGCCATTCCAAGAGCCTGTGTGTGGTGGGCATTCTCTGTGGATCATGAGAAGTTCTGGCCCCATACAGCAGAGTGGAGGTGGAAGAGTGTAAATCCTTGCAATGTCCTTCAGCCTGGTCCATTTTTCACACCACAGACTTCTTAAAGAATTTCCTTGAAACTCCCTCAGGTGCAATGAATGCTCCCTGACAAAACCTGAATGGGGGTCAGGCTGCTGGAGTGCTCTGTCTGCTGCTGTATCCCCTGTTAGGGATGTTTGCTCTGCACAAATGCATTGTGCATCCACGATTTCTTGTGCAGCTGTGCCTGGAGGAGAACTGGGTGCTTTTAAAACAGCAGATATTTTTTAATCCTGGTGTAGATAGGCAGTGCTGAATTTTAGTACATAATAACTAGGTAAGATTAATGGTAATCCACATGGAGGACTTCCACTCAGTATCCAGCTCTGTAAAATTCACCACAAGATTGAAATCCCATCCCCTTTGCCCAGTTCAAGTTCTGCCATAAATCAGCATCTGTTCATTAGTGTTTGCGAAACATTGTGCCTTTTGTCATAAAACTTGGCTCAAGTTAATCTGCAATGCCACTAGATATATATTTGTATAAATCTAATCTGGCTAAGATTTGTGCTGCTCTTTGCTTGAACACACATCTCCCAGCCTTGCAGCAGAGGTTTGGCCAGAATTAGTCTGAAGCCAAGTTCCGAGAGACTCTCAGGGCCTGGCAACCCTTGGAAACAAGGGTTTAAAAAATGGTTTGTATGAAGCCCCAGGAAGAGAAACTGTAATATTTCACCTTTTTTTTACCATGTTGCTAGGATGGAACTGAAACCAGAATCTTTGGATCCAATTGTCCCTAACCTCAGAGAAGGTCAGTCATTAAAAATGTGGTACATTGCTCCAAACCAAAACCTGACCACTAATAGCTGTTTTTGACAAAGCAATTCTCTCAAAAAATGCTGTTTTGTTGGACTTTAGATATTTTGCAAGAGAGTTTTGATTTCAAGGAAAATTTTAAAGGAGAAAGAAAGCAAGCACATTATTTGAATCATGTCAGACTTGGTTTGATTTTTTTCCACATATTTACATTTCATTATTTCATGATTCATTACATCAGTCTTTCATAATTTTTATACCTTAACAGAGTTACAGTGACATATTCTGAAATTATCAATATACTTGGCTTACTTAAAACTTTGACCTTACCACTACTATAACAAAGGGAAAATATATATGCGAATCTCAGAAAAATGAGATAAAGATGATTTTAACACAGGCCTGAAAATCAGTTTACTTATCTGGAGCACAACACAGGCAGGGAACTTCATGCTGATGTCACATGGGATTATGCTGCACATTTCATTAAATTCATTACAAACATTCACAGGAGGGCCTGGGCAGGTTCATACCTCACCTGGGGAATTGCCTGGGACTTACTTCTCAGCTTGTCACTTTCCAGCTGCTCTGTCACACAATACCTGGAGAAGAGACAGACTCAGTGTAACCCATTGTTGCCTTCCAGTGCCTGAAGAGAGCCCCCAAGAAAGATGGAGAGAGACTTGACAAGGGATGTAGTGCAGGACCAGGGGGAATGGCTTCATACTGACAGAGAGCAGGGTTAGATGGGATATCAGGAAGAAATTCTCCCCTGTGAGGATAGTGAGGCCCTGGCACAGGGTACCCAGAGAAGCTGTGGCTGCCCCATCCCTGGAAGTGCCCAAGGCCAGGTTGGACAGGGCTTGGAGCAACCTGGGATAGTGGAAGGTGTCCCTACCCATGGCAAGAGGATGAAATGGAAATGGGTGAGCTTTGAGGTCCCTTCCAACCCAACCATTCCATAATTCTACAACTAAATAGATCCTTTCTGGTCTTTACATATTCTGAGTGATAGGACCATATATTCCATAAAAGGTAAATGTAGTTCCAAAAATCAAGACATGTCTGTTACTTCATAGGGAAAAAGTGCATGCTTTTGTTTCTGTTTGGCAAAAAAAGAGTTAATGCCTGATGATGAATCCTTTGTGCTGGGAAGCTCCTGGATTGTGCCATTCTCACTGCTGGCCCAGGTGGGAAACTTCAGGGACTGTTTCTGATTATAAGAAGGATCATGAAAAAAATCATTTTGCTCCAGCGTGGCAGGTCCATTTATATCTCTTTTACTGAAAGGCCTGCAAAAACATTCATATTCTCACAGGAAACAGGCCCCCCAAACTTTTTGTTTTTCAGGAGGAAATGTGAGGAGTCGGATGAAAGGAGTTTCTAAATAACATGAAGTGCTGGTCTGGTGCTGGCCACAGACCCCCCTGTATCAGTGGCAGCCTCTTGGTCCCTCTTTGCAGAGCACATGTAAAATCAGTCACTGGTTTGCAGGTAAGACTTGGGCATTTCCTTCTTGCAAAATATCTGTGAATTAAAATTTCAGCACTAATTTACATTTCCCACTGAAAAGT
Source organism: Onychostruthus taczanowskii (assembly GCF_017590055.1). Classification (NCBI taxonomy): domain Eukaryota; kingdom Metazoa; phylum Chordata; class Aves; order Passeriformes; family Passeridae; genus Onychostruthus; species Onychostruthus taczanowskii. Next base: position 6,186,056 of record NW_024498685.1, read on the forward strand.
CAAAGTGAAATTAAGGGGAAGCTGGCAGAAGATGGTGAAATTTAATAGAAGTTTTCTGTTTTTAAAGGAAATTGCCTAAAGTAGCCATTTATTTACTTGTTTTAATCACTTTATCTTTCATTAAAAAGAAAGTTTCCTTGCAGCTATTTTTGCCCTTAAAATTTATTTAGGAAAAGAGGAGGAGGAAAGAATACTTTTCATCTCCTTGTTAAGTGCTTCCCCAGATTATTCAGAGTCTTCCAGGTTTCTCTTCTTGGAGATATGGGAAGAGTAGGAGTGAGAAAAGCAATCAGAAATCAACATTTTTGCATGCAAATCTTACAGAACAAAACAGATCTGAAAATGATACTAATTCATACTACAGGAAGTAATGCCAAAATACAGACATGTCTGTCAAAATTTTGAGTGTGTTCCAAATCAAGTGACACCTTGGGATATTTGGAAAGCTGAAACAAATATTTTAAAAAATACACTGTCAATAGCACTTGTGGTAATGTCTAAAAGCTTCCCTGTGCAGTCCACTGAGTGCAAGCTATCAGGTATTTTAAAATATATTTAAGATTTTAAGTGCTGATTATCACACAGATGAAAATATCAAACTCCAAAACTAAATAAAACAACACAAGAGTGCCAAGAGCTGCTTTTCAGGATAGAGGCTTGAAGAATTACCCACTTACCCTCTTTCTAACAGTTTAATTCTCATATTCCTCACAACAGACATTTATTTGGAATCCTCCTAGTTATAGTTCCAATAATATAATATATATTGAATAAAATAATGCCTTGGCCTTGCTATTAGATCAACAGGGGTTAACCTGCTCTGGGCTTTTTTATCTTCCAGTGAGCTGTGTAAGGAACAAAATATTACACCTGTCAGTTAATTTCCAAACTGGGAGCCTAGTTCTGCAAAAACAAACATCATCTGTAATGACCGAAGAATTAAAATCAGTTTGAGGCTCTCCCCACTCCACTTAACTGATCTACACTTCATATGGAAAGGAAGAAATTCCTTGATCTCAATCTTGAAAAGTAAAAACACTGTGTAAAATATTCTTATATATTGAACATACAATTTTTATTGCAAACCATACTTCTGCCTAAGTCTCTCAACCTCACTGTACAGCCCACTGGGTTTAAATCAACTAGTTTATTGTAATATTTTAAAGCTTTTCTGTATGAAAAGCATAACGTGGGAAGCGGGGATCAGACTTAGTCCTATTAAGAAAAAAATGTGGGAGTTTCAGGTTTCAGACCAGGTGCTTGAAAAATCATCTCCCTGTGTGTCAGCTGTGTTTTCTTTCTGACAGGCCTTTTCCTAACAGAAAATCTTCTATAGACTGCTCAATATTTTTAAACTTATTATGGGAGAACATGATCATAGCTTGAGTGGAGGTTCCAGCCCTCCCCAGTCATAGAGTCTCCATCTGGTTCTAGATCTTTGCAAATAAAATTTTATTATTCTTGCAATCAAAATAATGTAGGAAGGGGAACAGATCTCCACCTCAGTTCATGTGTTAGCATGAGAAGGTAAATTTCTGCAGTCACCAGATAACTCAAAGTGTTCAGATCCTAGACAGAGCTGTTTCTCTGTACTGAGTGTAGCAGTGTTCCTGAACAAAGAGAGGTGGAACAAGGTGCTGAGCTTGCTGTTATTCACCAAATCTCAAGGCTGTCTGCGTGGCTTGGTCTGAGGACAAGAGACACAAAGAGGGGACCACAGAAACAAGTTCTCTGAATGACTAAAAACAGCCTGTCCCTTTTGTGTCTCAAAACCCACCTCCAAATAATTATTTAGAGAACAGCAATAATAACTCTTACAATCTTCTGTAGCTCATTAAACGTCTGCTTTCTTTCAGCAGCTGCCCAAAGAGCACCATGGGCATTGTCTGGAGGAGACCCTGCCCTGACTCATGCCCCTGGCACACCTGGCAGCATCCTGAGTTTTCCAGGGACGGTCTATGCGGTGCTGCTGCAGCCCTGGAGCAGAGGGCGGCTCCCTGAGGCCCTGCCACGGGGCCATGGCTCTGCTGCTGGCAGCGGCACAAGTGCTGCTGCTGCTGCTGGGTCTGCCTGGGGACTCCCAGTGCCTCTGCTCGCCCACTGCCTTCTACAAGAACTGCTGGATCCGGCGCTTCCCGGGGCTCCTGGTGGACGTGCGGGAGTCGCGGCGGAGGGGAGCGCAGCTGCTGCAGGGCTATGCGGAAATCTCCCCGCAGCAGTGCAGCAGGACCTGCTGCCTTCTGAGCAACGGTGAGTGCTTGTTGGCAGGATCGTGGCACACACTGAACCCCCATTTTGGGTAATGTTTATATAAACAGTGCTTCGCTTGAAGAAGAAATAGAGGGGGTGGAAGGAGGATCTACAAGTTTTTTTTTTCAGGCAGGAAAGCAGAGCCACATTGCAACTGTTGTCCCACAGAAAGGAAATTGATAGTCTGTATTTTTTCAGAAGACTACACTAGGAACACACTAAAAATCTTAGGGTCTGCTTTGCAATTTTAGATCTCTGTTACAAAGCTTGTAGGCAATACCAACATTAAGAGAGTAACTCTTCAGTATTCATCCCCGTCTGTATTATAGAGAACAACCAGTGACAGTAATTCCAACAGCTTTCTCTTCCTGCAGAATGGCAGCAGACTAGGACATGGTGAGAGGGAGAGTGGAGGGGACACACAGTTTGTCCTTCTCTGAAATACAAGAGTATTCTTTTCCTTGAGGAAAGCACTCTCTTATTCCATGTTTATACCACGCAAACCAGCTAACACTAAATTATAGCAATAAATAATATCAGTTTTCAGCTGGCCACCCCTTTTCTCTAGCCTGGTAAACTCAGGCTCAGAGTAAAAATAAACAAAATCATTCTTTGTCCTAAGCTTTGTACTTTCTCTGTATCACATTGCACTTGTACTCTACAGGAGTGTATTTTAGAAGGATACATGAATTGCATGTCTGTGGTGCCTAAATTTTCAAAACTCTCCAGACTGGAAAGGGGTTGGGATAAGGTTTTGGAGGATGAAAGTGAGGTACCAGTTACTAAAAAAAGTCAATATAAATTTAGATTATATTTTGAATTATGAGCAAAAATATGACCTTCACAACCTGACAGTGACATAAATAACTTCCAGCAGCAATCTTGGGAAGAGTCAAATTCTGTCTTAAATAATGCGAGGTGAGAAAAATTACATACAAGGTTGTTTCTCTCTCGACAAGAAATTTTTTCTCATATCCTTCCACATGGGACTGGATACTTACAGTGATAATAAATGGTAACTTGAAATCTCCTTTTTATAATCATATATAGTCAAACAAAATTTGTTACTATCTTAACTAAAACAGAGACATTAGAGGGCATTTCAAAGGACTTTAAATCGGTTATTATTTAATGAGATACAAAAGTAGATCTCATATGGCTGTTCTAGTCCAGATGTAAAATAAGAATTTAAGTTCTCTTTTGACTGTATGCTCAATTAATTTATATGAGAAGAAGAGAACCACAGGATCTGGTCTCTCCTCCCACAGGATCTGGGCAAGTATAATGAACTTCTGATGTTAAATAACATCATAACTTGTTATGATGCTATTTATTATGTTATTGCAAAATGCAATGGTCATTCTGCTGAGAAGCTCAGCTTTGTTCTTTATGGCTTCCAGTCTCCTGCAATCTAGCAGTGTTCTACCATGGAGCCATTCATGAGAACAGGAACTGCCTGCACATGTCTTGCCCAGCTTTGGAAAGCTGCATTCTAAAGGCCGGAGTTGATGTCATTTTGTACAACATCACAACAGGTAATCAGACATTTCATTTATAAAGGCTGAAAACAGAGCAGCTCTAGGAAAAGTTAAAATGATACCTGGTCAGCTGCTGTGCTAAATGATCTCCTGAAGTAACACACAATGCTAAAAAAGATGAAGACTTACTTCCTTTTTCATTTATATAGCTGTTTCTGAAAATACTTCCCCCCTTTCTTCCACTCAGTGAGAAAGGAGCTTGAAGATTCATGCTCTCAAGATTCATGCTCTGAGTACCTCATCAGTACTGTGCTTGGCCAAAATACCCTCCCAGCTCTGAGAGACTGAGAGAGGAGGCTGCCACCGCTCCGTGTCCCCAGACCCAAGCAGTAACAAGGCTGAACATTTATTTTCATTAGGTAAATGCACCTTGAGCACACAGGTAACACAGACAAACACATAAAGCAAGCACACCAACACAGGGGGCACCTATGCTCATCCTGCTTTTTGTGTTAATGGAAATACATAAATATGTGTATATATACATACACATATATAAAATGCAAAGTCCTCCAGCAGCTGGGCTGAGATGCTCTCAGGGTGCCCAGTCTGGACCCCAGACTCAACAGTTGCTGCCACTGGGATGTTTGAGTCCCCAGGATGCAGCCTCCCTCCAGCTGCTCGTGCAGACTGTCACACGCACAGAGCTTTCCTGGATTTCCCTACCCTCACTACCCTTTCCTCACCTTTGGTTCCTTCCCTAAGCATCCCATAGTAAGTCGTGTGCAATCCCAAAATGCACATCCCTTGCATCCCATGAGCTGTCCTATAACCTGAGGCAGTGACACCTCCAATCCAAAAGGGCATTATTTGGGCTCCCTGCCCTGCCTCTGTCTCCATGGATTCTTTTTGTGGGTGTGCAGACAAGCTTTTAGCAATAAACTAACATTATCCTAATTCAATAGGGATTGATCCAGATCTTCTCATTTTTGAGAAACTGAAATCCCAAGAGCCAAATGTTTACTCCTCAGCAAGTAAATCTGAGAGGCAGCACAGCACAAAGACCTCTGATGGTAGAAGATGCCAACATCCCAATGCCACCACGTCAGGTTCTCCTCTGCTCCGAGCTCCACCTGCTGCCACGAGCCATGGCTTACCAGCAAGCACTCCCACCCCCAGCTGGAGTCTGACAGTGCAGAGAACTGAAGGTACTGCCTATTCCAGGGCAGAAACTTCCCCAGCAGCCATTGCTTTTGATAAGAGGACAAGCAGCAGGTCGGTCACCAGCTCAGACAAGACTGCACACTCAGCTTTGAGCCCCAAGCCTGCCCAGGTGTTATCCCACGTGCCCACCCCTTCTCGCCTGAACAGCAGCAAGCAACACCTCAATGAAACCAAAGGCTACAGTGGCAGGAATTCCACGTCAGATAATGAGGCAGCTGCCTGGGAAGCTGCAGCTTTGGGGGTCTGGCTGATTCCTGTTGTCCTTTGCTCCTCTCTGCTCTGCCTGTGCTGTTGCACTGTTGCCCTCACAGCCGGGCACTGCGGCTACAGGAGGGGTCACTATAAACCCGTAAGGACAACAACCATGTCCAGACAGCTCATAAAGTATGCTCCTGTCAGAGGTAATCTGTGAAACACCATCCTGGCTCTGGAACAAACAGGATTTTAAAAATGCACCCCATACACCAGCTCACATCTCTCACAGAAGCAGTGATAGCTTAGTTCAGAATATTTTGGTTATGATTTAATTCTTAGCAGATGAAGCACAACTCCCTGTCTCTTTAGGTAGGAAACACCCACTCACAGCTCCCACTGTTGGAAGCATTATGGTTCGTATTCTGATGCAGATTAATGCCTGACAAATACTTAATACTTTCCCCCAGGTTCAGTGCAGCTGCAGTGTTGGCATGTCTGTGTGGCAGAGAATTATTTAACTGGATGAGAAATCCTGCCACAGTTATTTTTGTACTTGTCTATTTGCTACCAAATGAATAAACATCCCATGTAATGCAGGAATACACAAATGACTTGTGAAATTGTCTTTTTGTTTGAAATGGTCAAAATGATCATGTTTACTGCCAAAGAAAGGCTAAACCTAAACTCAGAGAAACACTTGGTAAAGAAAAAGGTCTGTACTTTTGCATGCCTTTCTTCAATCTGAATATAAAATTCTGCTTGTGTTCACTTTGTAGTCTTGAGTGCTGCCAAGAAGGCAATTCAAACTTCAAGACCATGCAGCACTCCATTCCAAATATAATTTCTCCAGAAAATCTGGGAATATACATGCAATTATTATTGCTACATAACTGTATGTAGTTTTTAGGATACAGAATTTACATGCAGGTTGCTTCATCTAATTTAGATTAGAAAAATTATCTTTTCTTGACCTAAGCATGGCCCTGTAGTTTCAGCTGGATAATGTGTTTCAGTTTTCTTAGCCTAGGGTTTTGCCAAGCATTGCTGGTACTCTGTTATCTTCAATTGCAGAGGCATACACAGCTCATGCTAGAATTAGTTGTTTAATACTTGGGATTTTTATTGGAATACCAACTTATTTTTTGTTTCTGAAGACAGAGAGTGCACAAGGTCTCCTCCCTGTTTCACAAAGTAAGATTTGCAGTTTGAGGCATCACTATGGTAAAACAATGCCCCTCACTCATTAATTCATAATGCTGCAAAGAATGCATTTTTTAATCTAAGTCATGATTTAGTCATGCATCAAGGACAGGGGAAGATGCTTAAATCCATAATATATATATTTATGTTCTATTGCTGAACTTGCAGCCACAAAAGCCTGTCTAAGGAACTTAGGTCTTACAGTATCAGTGTGGAAACAAACTGTGAATGTGGGCCATCACCTTTCTACTCTGTACTGTTAAGATATTACTGTTCTCAGACGAAAACTGACAGGTTCTATCACACTGCAATCCCTTCCTTACCTGAGACTTGCACTAATTTCATGTCCCCAAGTCCTTAAGTGTCCCTTCTTCCAGTTCAGGCTGAGCTGTGCCCTGAGTGCCCCAGCAAAATCAGTAGTGCCTCCAGCTTTTTTAGCTCCTCTGTGCTATCAGTCACCCTCCAGAGCAGCTTGAGTCAAGGAAAAAAAGAAGAAAAGCTTATCTTATGGGGTGGATACAGCTATAGGATTCTTTTTAAATAGAATAAGTCATAGGTAGTTAAACACTTGCTTTCAAAAAGGAGGGTTTTCACCTCCCTTCACTCTCAGAAAAGTAACTCCCTGCCTGCAGCAAGCCACAGGCATTCCTGGTTCCCTGTTTTTTTAATCTCCAGATTAGTGACTGTAGAGTGCACTTCAGAGCACCCTGATGCTCCATTGAGTCTTACCCTCAATACGATGATCTGGAGAAGAATCACATCATGCAACTGAAACCTCAGTTCTTACCAGAAAAAGATATAGGAGACAAAATGAAAAATGCTATCTGTCCCACGAGCAAATGCTTCTGGGACGGCAGGGAATGATTAAAGCAAGATTATGTTCTGAAGAGATATCTTAGTTTGTTGACAGAGAGAGGAAAAAAAATTGGCAGAAAAAGGATTATATGAAGCACAGTAGCAGAGCTATTTCATTACAGACTAAGAGAGTCACAAGAAAATAAATAAATACATTTTAAGTATGAGGGAAAGCAAGAAATGGGTAGCAAGATTATTTGTGCAGACAGCACATCCCTTTTTAGGCAACTGCCTCTTAATCCCTTCCTTGTGCTTGTAGCATCACTATACCTGAAAACAGGGGAAAAATGCCCACTCTTAGGAATGTTTATATGGGGGATAAAAGGAAAGTTCCCACAGGTGTGCACAAAGGGATGCACACCTCAGTCATTCACATTGTAATGTACATGACACATTAATAAGTGACCAGTGCTAAAGATGTGTTTATTATTGTGCTGCAGAGCTGCTTTAACATGTAAGTCTGTTAGTCTCTAACTCTTCAGTTTTTAAACTTCAGCAAGGCTTCCAGAGAGATGGATGATGCAAAAGTATTATACAGTAAAATACAGATGTGTATTTTACTTCTTTAAAATATGTGTTGTATTTTATATCTTTGAGGTTGGGAAGGCTCCCCCAGGGGTTAAGATCCCAGTGTTCCAGGTATTCTGCACAGTCACAGAGAAATACTGTCACCCTCAAACACAAACAGTTTAGAGGGAGAAGCAGAAAAGCAGAGAGGAACATCCAAGAGCTCAAAATAGCATCCAAGCTGCCTTTTGTCCTGCCCACTGCATTACACAAGTTCTGTACTGTAACATAGAAACCCTCAGTAAAAATCACAAGTGTAAGTTTGAGTTTTATCCCAACACTGCTCTTGGTCAGTAGGCATCATGTTTTTGGGAGAGACACTTGGTGCTCAAGAGACAGTCACCTTAAATCCTGCCTCTATTATTAAAACATTTATAGGATGTACATAAGTTAGGTTTGAACACTTCAGAGAGAGCTGGAGAAGCCTGTGCATTTTAGGTTTTCCATCAATTAGCTGTGAAGCTAATGACAAAGTCAGCTTCCCTTGCTGTGCTGTTCTTTCTACCAGACATTATTATTGATAAGGTCAAATTGTTGTTTCAGCCATGACTTCCAGAGTTCTGCTTAGGTCCATTCTGTGAAAAGCAAAGGAAAACTGGGATGTCCTCCGCTGCAGAGGATTTTCTCAGGTGCTCGCATGTCCTGAGTACAGGACAGCTTTGTGAGAAAAGCAAACTTAAGGGATTTGGGGTTTCTTAAGGCATTTCAGGGCCTTGCTCCTGCCAGCCTTGTACACACCACTGGCTCCCCAGGCTGGCTCCTAGGGCAGCCCTTGTGCAGGCACTGACAAAGCTAATTAAGGAAACAGATTTCTCCTGTGCACATATTAGAACCAAACTGCCTCTGGAACAGAGCCAGGCACAACTTCAGGCACCACTCTCTTGAGTCAAACTGCACTTACTTCCTCAGTTGTTTTGGTTTCATGGCTGTACAGAGAAGATTTGGAATTACACAGATGTTCCCATTTCAAATGGGAATTTTAAACATTACCCTCATGGTCCCTGGATAAAGCAGCAACCTGATAACAGCTGAAACTTTCCCCATATCAAGCTTCTGCTAAAATTTTACATTAATACACATCCAAAAGGAAGGACTACTAAAGAACCAGGTCAGTCAGTGCAAAATTGGGATTACAGAACAAACATTTTCAGTCTTAGTACAGCTCTGGCAAATTCTCACAGGAATTAAAATGCTGCATTAAACTCAGTCTCTCACCATATGAAAACAATCCTGACCTAAGAAGAATCCTTCCTAAACTGACAGTGTTTTGGCAGTGGGAACAGATGCACTCCTTGGCTATGTACACACAGAGCACACAGTGAGGAATCCTAGCAGGGAGTGAATCCAGCACACAGAACACTGCAGGAATCAATTCCCCTCAGCTTTCAATGTCTTTATTCTTATACTGTTTCTGCTCAATGAGCTGCTGGCATGGGCAGCTCTTTTATAGGTGTGCAGAATCCTTAACTCCCTCTGCCCCTTCTAGAGAATGACTTTCTCTCTAAGTTGAAATCTTACTAAGCCACGAAGGTAGAATAAAAGCAAGATTTATTTATGTCCTTTCAAGGTTTGGTAGGGTTGTTTTTTTTTTCTTAATCATGAGAAGGCAATAAAATTGTGACTCCAGAGTTTTAAATCCATTTCTTTCAATTACAAATTATCAAATCTAAGATAATCATCCATATAACCCTTTCTTTGTGCTACATAGGATGCTACAAACTTTGTTCTTTCCTTGAAAAGACTGGGTACATTCAAGAGAGAAGGCCTGAGGGTAACAAGGCTCAGTCCATTCCTTTTTAGTTACAAACTCACCTCACCAACTCTTATAATTCTTCTTGTCCCAGGTACTCTGGGATGTTCTCAACAACTGCCAGTTCACCTTCCCACTATCATTCCATTTTCCACCTTATTTTAGAGACAGGTGCTTTTACATGGAATATTTGTTTGCCCTCACAATAACTAAGAAATTCAACTTGGTCCAGAGTGTTTCAACACCTCTCCAAATCAGACTCTTAGGCAACATTATCCTCATTTTATACATAGGCAAAAATCTGAATGGCATTTGAAAAGCATTTAAAGCTCCTAATTTTCAGACTTTTAATTAGTGGAACTGGAAGTATTCTCTAATTTCATTAGTTTTGACATTGTTGCTCTAGGTTAAATGCCCAAAGAAGTGTGAGAAATCAGAATGTGATTAAGCAGGGGACTGACCATGCTAACAGAACACAGAATAAAACATTCAAGTTACCAATATGAATCCAAACATACTTTATTCAAAGGACAAGATTCATGGACAGGACTTAACTCATAGTCAAGTTTCAGTTTTTGGCTCAAGTTCTGAATAATTATACATCCATATAATTAGAAATACTAACACAGTAGTTGAACATGCCTGTAATGATCAGGTGTACCTGCAGATCTGCTCTTCTCATGCTTGTATATTCAGTAATTTCTTCACAGATTCCTTGTACTGAGCCATGTTACTTTCTGTTTCACCTTCATTTTTAAGCGCAATGACCGAGTTTCTGTAATTCTTAACCACTTCAGATGCCAGCAGCTCCTCCTTAGTGACATTACTGACATTCTCTGAGGCTTTTATTCGAAGCAGTGTGTGCAAGGCATTTTTCTGAGAGCGACTGTTTTCCCAGATATACTCTTCCATGTCTTCCTCAGACTTCTCACTCTCCCACTTCTCAGTTTTCTGAAAGAAAATGCACAACCTTAAAAACTACCCTGGACTGAGACAAAGCAACAATAATTTGAAGAAATTGATCTCTCATAGCGTTTTCCTTTAAAAACTGCATTCATGGTGGAAGGTATTTCCTCCTCTAGAGTGCAAGGCTTGTAACTCAAGCCTGTATGAGCAGGATGAACTCCTTTCTCCCACTCATCAGGTTCTTTCTGTATCTGGCAGATACAACTGGCTGAGTCACAGTGGGAGAAAAAGCTTATGGACTGTACATAATGATAACTAAAAACCTTGCAAAAGTAGTAATTTTAAAGAGCCCTCACCACTGCAGTTCTGGAAGCAGCCACCCAGCTATTGTGTCCCTAGCAGAGGGTTCTGGTCTGGCTACACTGGCTGGTGGGAAAGTGAGGCAGTGCCTAACGAGTAACCCATGATGTGATTCACAAAGAAAAGCACCACCCACAAATATATTTCTTCTTCCTGCAAAATACATTGCTCAACAGAATCTCTATCCACAGATAGGTGCTGATCTTTATTTAATCAGTGCTGCAAAGTTTGACAGGATCAGAAGTAGGGCACTGACAGAAGATACCATCCCAGTGCCTGTAAATACACTTCTTCTGTATCAATTCTGTCTTTCAACATCTCTCCAGCAGGCCTTGAAAGAATCTTTAAGGAATATTTCAAATGTTGTGCAACCTGCTATTTTTTACTGTACTTTGATAAATACAGATGCTTCAGTGATATATTTGCATTTTTATATATTGCAGGCTGTATGTTTGAGTGTTTATAATATTATTTAGTACTTTACTGATGTAACCAATATGTCATATCTTTCTATTACGTCACCTATGTAAGAATCACAATTTGAAGTATTTTGGGTTTAGTTTTGCTATTCATGTTTTTTTTTACAATTCTTATAAAATCATGCCTAAATTAAACTTGCATTTCTCTGGAAATATATTCAAAGAAACCTTATAGTAAAGCCTTTACATCACACCAATTTTGGCTTTTCTAAAATAACTTGCCACAAAGGGCTCTTCGGTAAATTTTTAGCTGTGCTATGCAGAACCAAACAAACATCTTGCAAGTCAGGGGAGGAGAGTTTTTTTGTTATTGTTCAGGGTAGGTTTTGTTTGCTGTTTCTTTTCTGGGAAGGAGGTATGGTGGGGTGTGTGCGTTGGTATTGTTTTTCATTTGTTTATTTAAAGGTTACTCTTTCCACTAAGCATCAACAACCTTTAATTAAGCCCCAAGATTTTTTTTCACCCTGCAACTCTTGTGTGCTTGGATTCCTCTACCTGAATTTAAAACACTTTCCCAACTGCACCTGGTAAATGGCATCTCTTGTCTTTTGAGTCAGAATCCAAATGTTTAGTCAGAAGCAGCAATTCACATTGCTCAGAGGTTCACATGACTGACATTAAACCCTGGACACAATAAAGAACAGGAGTAAAAGGACCTCACTCAATTTCTGGAGGGGAAAAACAGGAACAAAAGGACATCCTGTAGCCCTGTACTGCTGAAACATTAATGGAACAAGCAGGCACAGTGAAGTGTTCCTTGTCTGTTTGACAAACCCTGCAATCCAGGGTAGGGATTTAAAGTTTTAAATTAACAGCATCATCCTGCTTTACACATCCCCTGGCTATCTGCAGAGTGGCTATCCAAGACATTCTTTCCCCTGAACTCCAACAGAATTTTCAAGCCAAAGGCTCTCTCACAGGGATAGGGTTTCTCAGGAGTAAGGGAATATGGGTATCACTGCTGGTCACTCCCTGGACCAAACTCATGTCTGAAGTTCAAACAAAAGACCCCTGTGAGGCTTTTAAACACCTCTAAGTCACAGCAGAGACAAGGACCAATGACAGTATTACATTTATCTCTTCAGGAATATCCTTCTCTGTACACAGCAACTCACAGGATTCTGGAGATGCATGCAGATAAACATATTAAGATTTCCCTACCTCTTGTGAGCATTACAAAGCAAGATTTTAAAGCAACTGTTGAGTATTTCTTTCTTGGGATCTTTCGCAGCAGAATGATAATGTCAACATGGATTTTAAAATAAAATCTTGACTGTGTGGTGGGAGGTGAGGGGGAAGGCAGGAAGGGATTTCACAGTAGGGGGAGATTTCCAAATCCATTGGTTTTTGCAAACTGTATCCACTAAAACTTTGATACCTTTTCAACAGAATTTACTGCAAAAGAAAAGTGATTGTAGAATTACACAGGCAATTGGAAACATACTCTAGGTAGACAAGCACCATGAAGCCCGCACAGTGGAAATGTCACACATGTTGCAGCCTCAGTTTAAACTGTTATGAATAAAACTAATAAGGACAATTAAATAAAGTTCAAAAATCAGGTCTTTATCATTCAAATTTTATTAGTTGAATTATTTTTGTCCCCTACAGATTTAACACATTAGTGAACATGTTAAAAACTGTTCACCCGTTTTAAAACTGCAGTCTTAAAAATGAGAATAAAACTGTGAGAAGTGGAATCCAAGTGTGATATTGTGTAACATTTTCCTAGAACCCACACTTTGTGAACCAGGTTAAAAAGAAGAATTCACTAAAAATGGTTTCCCTCATTCTATCACACATAAGACAGAATCTCAGTATTATCCAGCTTGGCTAAAGATGCACTCAGCTGATACTTTCAACCTTTTCCTCTTAAAACTACTTAAAATAAGACTAAAAATACCCCAAACCAAAACACCAGAAAACAATTTTCCATATAAAGTCAAAGATCTAAACCTATGACTAAAGAGGCATAAAGGGCTACTTTTTCACTTCCTAATGCAAAGATAAAGAATTATTTTTTTCAATGCCATAAACATAGTAAGTCTTTGTTTCTAAGCAAATCTTTTATGCTACAGTTTAAACCAGTATTTTGGGAGATTTACAAGTCTTTACAGTGCTTAATCTGAATTCTGAAAGAGTATGAATGCTAAAGTAGACTTTGAACAGTGAAGTTCCTTTTTACATGTAAGCCATTAACAAAAGGCTTCACTTTATATGGTACCTTGAAGTGCAGAAGGAAAGGAAAGAATTTGGGATCTCTTAAGCAGGCATTTCACCATCAGCGTGCTTGGGGTTTTTTCTGCCTGTTCAATTTGCACAGTTTTGTTACTGTAGTGATACAGAGGCTTAAAATTTTCAGTTCCCTGATCTTCCTTTTGGGAAAAACATTTTAACTAAAATTTCTCTATGGCACATAGAAATCCTGAAGGCAATTAAAAACACAACTCATGTTGGTTAATTTTCTTGTCAATGGTTTGAACAGTGAAATATTTAATGCTGTTTAGCAAAGACTAGGTATTTTAAAAGGATTATTTTTGAGGGGAAGAAAAGTTCCTTAAATGCCAAGTCAAATTTCAAACTCTGTATAGCCTGGAATAAATACACCTATATCTTTGTATTGCATTGAAATAAAGCATTCTCTGTGTGGTACAATAATCGTAGATTTTCAGCTAATAAATGACAGCTATTTTCCAAGTCACTGTGAACCTTCAATCCTAAGAGGAGTTGCCAAAACAATTATGTGCTTATCTCTTTGGATATAATACACTTTGATCTGTACTATTTAATTAACAGCTTAGAAATATCAACAGAAATTTGTAGAAAGGCAAAACCTATTTGTATCATATGAGATTGGATACAGAGATTATAATTACTTGGTGATGTGGAATAAGTTAAAATCCATTCTTCTGAACAAGCAGAACTGTATTTTCTAGGACACAGCAATGGCACAGGACAGGCAGGACCTCTAGAGGGTCAAGGAAAAATCAAGAGAAACTATGAGGATAAAAATTCAGTGAGGTACAAACGTGTAACACAAAAGGAGAACAAGCAGAGAAATAAAAACAGAACTCTGCCCCAAAGACTAATACCACACAAGAGATGCTCCCATAATTAATGATGCTCTCAAGTTTAGTCTTTGGCTCTGTAACTAACTCAGGAAAGTTGCCATCAGTCTCTTTCAAAACTAAGGACAATATCTAATTTCTCTAGCCTGGAGTAGCTGCATGCATTTTCTGGAAAATCCAGGTTTCTGAAAGGGTCATTTGTAAGGTATTTATGTACCTCACTTTGTTTTTGGAAGGCTGACCAGATAAGATTTTGATCTCATCAAGAGAGATCAGTGATATTAAAAATCCAAGTCTGATGATTTTCTGTTCAGTTTATTAATGCCTATGCCCCACGAGACTTTGTTTGACTCCAACACAGACTGAAAAACCAACAGCCTCAAAAACTGTACTTATGCATCAAAAAGGAGCCTTGTTCCTCCAGCAACAAGAAACATGGAGCTTAAGCATAAGATATTGCAAAAAACTTACTACAGCCAGAAATATTACAAAGACAATTCCTAATTCAAAATTTTGCCGGAATGCTCATCTTTTTTTGTCCCAAAAGTTACCAAAAAAAAGTGTAACCTTCTTCTACTAGAATACACATTTCCTGTCAGGAAACGTCCCTTCTTTGATTTTAAATGTTTGAACTCAGAGAATATGGATAAAGCCACTTTAGCTTTACCTTTTCTGGTTCCCAACTACTGATGAGGACTCTGGTGAGCATGCAATGGAATCCATGGTTCAAAATAAAGGACATATTCCAACATTTAGAGACCAGCCTCACTTCAGACTCAGTCTGCATTACTTAAACCACACTGAGAGAGAAGCCTGTTCTAGGTGGGGAGGGCACAATTACATCACCCTTCACTGTTCTAAGGTCCCCAAGTCAGGAGCTTCACCCTGAACGTCCTCAGCGATACTAAAGGTGCCCAGGGAGCTTCAGCAAGACTTGAGTGCCTCCTCCACCTGCCACTGCAACTCTACAACCCCCATGTCATAACATCCTGAGTGTTCCTAACATGAACTTTGGAATCCTAAGCAGCCAGAGACCTGCTTAGGTTTCAACAGTGGACTCATATCCTTACCACATATTGTAGGCTGAATTACAAGGTAAACTCCCACTATAAAACTGCAAAATTCTGCTGTTACCAAGTATTACTGGCACGATTAGGCTGAATTACAAGGTAATAAACTATAAAACTGCAAAATTCTGCTGTTACCAAGTATTACTGGCACGACCTGAAGTGGTAAAAATTATGTTTATTTGGAATGGCTTAAAATTATTGTAGTTGGAAAAAATGAAGATGAAGCCTAAAGAAAAGCTGTATGATGGATTTGAGTGTTATCATCAGTGGCCATGTAAAAATACCCATTCAGCATGCAAACACAGACACTGCATCCCACCAGTGCCTTGCCACTGTAAGCTCTACAAAGAAATGCAAAAGTAGTTCCCCTGAAATTCAATCACAGCTGTACAGCTGCAGGGTTGATAAATTTTAGTTAAGCCTCCAGTGCCATGCTGCCTGCCCATTCTTCATTTTTTACCTTCCCTCACCTCTCTGTTTCTTACTGTAAGAAATAGTGGAGAACAGAAAATCCAAGACAACTTTTTAGTAATCTGTCAAGATCCCAGATTAACATGGCTGAATCAAGATCCTTTGCTCTCCTTCATTCTGTGTATGCTGAAACACCACATGGAATAGGAGAAATAAAAATTTAATTACTCCTAATGTTTTTCCTTACTGGAAAATTGACTTTGTGCTGCATTTGCTTCTCACTCCTGCTTTCAACTCCTGACAGAATTGGATTTTTGAGTGATAAACAATTAACCCAAACTGTGTGAAGAAATCCATCCATGATCCTTTCAACCACTCGAGGGCAGCAAACTCTAACTCTTTAAAAATCACTTGTACCATAAACATACATCCAGGTGTGGAGTGATGTTACAGCAATCAAGCAGTACCAGCACTTGAAGGCAGCAAAAGAATACGATTGGTTAAGCTGCTGATTAATAATCCATCAATGTAGCTCACTCTTTCACTGATTAATTCAATCCAGGCACAATCCTGGGGGATAATTTGAAAGGAATCACAGAAGAAGTTGAAAGAAGAGAAATTAAATTGTTACTAACTGGACCAAGTCAGCCATCTAATTAATACATTCTGAAAGTTAATAAAACATAAATATCTGATTAATAACCAGACAACTATTAAACAGGAAGCAAAACACCTCCAAGTATTTTAGAATGAGAAAATAAATGAACATTCTTAGGTTTTGAAGATTTTTAAGACTATTTTAAAATAAATGCTCACGGATCTGATACTGCATTTGTAACTGTAATAAAAGGACGATGCATCGCTGGCAACTAAAACAAAATTACACTTGAAATTCCATTTCCTGATGTATCTCTGCATATAACATTTCCCCCTATGCATGCTCCCCATTTACAAAATGCAGTAATCCAGATATTACATAAATCATAGGAGTTCTGCCACATTTAAAGAGATCATGGGCAAAGTTTTCAGGCTTGAGGGCAGAAGTTACATGGATCCAGCTTTCCTTCACTCAGCAAGAATAGAACACTGCCCTCATCTTTTGATTCAATTCCATCAGCCACATGCATTAGCAGTGTGGCACTACTCTGCTGGGAAAGTCACCAAATCCTATAATTAGTTCTGCAAACAGGACTGATGTTTCTGCCTAAATGAAAGGCCAGGCCCTGTCTGTCCCCCTCCAACATTAAAGTTCATGTAAATGAAAATAAACCACACACTGTTTGCTCATGGTTTACAAAATGGATCTAAACTACCTTTCAGCAAGTTATTAAAAGGCATTATCCTTGATCGGGGGGAAAAAACCATGCCACAAAATAAAACATGTCCCACAAAATAAAAACCCATGTCTCAGGAAACCATTAACTTTTCATGGGAATCAAAGACAATTACAACTGATTGATGAACTCATCAAATATTAACGTGGAGGATGAAAGGTAATAAAAGTGCAAGAGACTTGTGCATATTCAACACACACTGAACACTCCCATATCAATATTGCATAGCCCTGTCTGCCAGCACTAATTAAAGCTGGAGCCCAGCACAGCCGTGGTGTTTGTCTGAAGTTATTAAAGTGAGCACTGTCTAGCTCTCTTGTCATTGCTTAATACTGGAAACTAGTCTGCCATTCATTTAAGATTTGTAATGCAATGTTATGCTGTTGGGGAGAAAAACATCCATGTGTACTTGAAATCTACAGCAAATGTTATCTTTCACCACCGATTCAATTGATGCACTTTACAATTACAAAATTATCCTTCAAGGCAGCTACCACTGAAGGGGAAATATATCTCATCCTCCTTAGGATGTTCTTAACATCAGCACTGCAGTGATCAAAATCAAGAACAATTCATAAAAAATGATAAATACAGACATTTCCTGCTCTAGAACAACTGACAACTGTAAGTATGAGTTTTAGCAGTGGATAAGGTACAACTTCTGTAAGAGTGACATATGGAGATGATGAAGGCTTTGTCTGTCTCAAACAATGGGATAGTGACATGGGACATTTGAACAAAGTTCAGTCATCCAAAACATTACTATGGATTTCCAACAACAAAAATTTCATTTCAGACTGCTCAATTGTTTTATCTAAAAAATGCCTGTAAAATCGTTGAAGGGCAACAACACAACCACAAAAATATAGGAGACAAGTGTGAAGAATTCCCTGTGAAAGGAACATCTGTAGTCAGAAAGTGGGAATTCTGCCCCTTTTCTGAGCAAGAGGGAGCTCAGAAAAGCAATCAGCTTGAGACAAGGTATGTGAGAGAGCATTTAAGAAGAAGAACACTTCCAAATGACAGCCATGGTTTACTGCAGCCCAGGAAAAGCCCAAGAAAAGACATATTCTAATCAACAGACAGTAGTCTGGAATCCTGCAAAATGCTCTCTTGTAAGGTCATTTACTTCAAAATATGGCAGAGAGCACATTTAGAGAGTCCATGCACAACTGCTTACCCAGGATTCGTGGTACAGAACTGTGAGCAGGTGCATGCCGTAATCATAGTTCTGTCTTCTTAAGGGACACCTGGAAATGCAGAAACATTTCTCTGAATAAAAGGTTAAAACCTACCATCATATTTTCTACTGTGTAATGTAGGGAATCTTAGGAAACGAGTGGTTGATTCCTGTGTACTTCTCAGTTGCACACAACCAAGAATAACATCATGGCAGCTTGAGTAATAAGAACACACAAGAATGGGCAGCTGCAAGGCAGCAGGAAAATACACAATATCCAAGGATTTAAAAATCTTCTGGAGACATCAGAAACTTCTTTGCCCCCTGTGCCAAAGTGGAATCCAACATACATTAAGTATGAAATCTTTCAAAACATGTTTTTAACAGTTAATAACAGGAGTAGTGTTAATTAAGTCCCATTTTCACCTTAGATTATAATAATTCACCAAGGAAATAACTGGTATTACTGGAAGACACCCAGTCCTTTCTCAGCTGTGGGCATTGCTACAATATTTTTGTTTCCTTCTGGCAGCTCACCTGTCTGTTGTAATTGTGAGCACATCTGTCTCCTGACAGTACCGCTCTCCCACGAGCTTAATGAGCTTCTTCTTTGCATGGTCATCCAAATTCAGGTTAGAAAGTTTAACCTTCAAGAAAAGGACAAAACAACTTTAATTCCTTGGAAAATCCGAACTCTGAACTCTGGAAGTACTTGAGACAGGCAGATCTATCAAGGAGAGCTATTAGGATACATTTGCAGAATTTCTTCGGATTGTATCACGTTGAAGTACTAATATAAGGCAAGAATAATGTGAGTATTCAAACAATATATACATGCACAGCATCCCCACATCGCCTTACAAGTCCCAAGACCAGTGAATATGAATGGACAGATTTGGTCAGGAACACAAAGACATACTCACTTGTGTGTGATTTTGAATTCCCTCCATTTCTCTCATTTCCTTACAGAAGATCACACTTCCATGTTTGGAAAAGAAAGCCAAGCATTTAGGGGTTTGAAACAAAGGCTGTTTACCAAAACTACTACTTACTCTTAAGGTCACCACCCTTGCTTTGGGATTCCGAATAGAAGTGCCTGAAGAAACGTAATCTACTGTTTCAATTTCAATGGGAAAATGCTGTTCACATTTCTCATCACTGTCCAGAGCACTTGGCCATTCAGTGCAGAAATCTGTACAATAGAGAAAAACACTCTGAATAATAGCTGTATATTATATACCTATACCTCTAGTATATTTGGCTGGGTGTTTTTTTTCTTTCAAATGTATTGCAATGTATGTTTTTAAAAGTACTAGTCTTAGAAAGCATACTCATTTAGGTAACAGCAGTGTTTCTGCTGTTTTCCGTATTGTCATGTCTCTCTTTGTACTGGCTTCCCCAAAACAGGACACAGCACTACAGGATACAACTGCCAAACTGGATCACAGAAGGGTTTGGGTTGGAAGTGACTCTCTTGCTATGGGGATTTTTTACTAGATCCAGCTGCTCAAAGCCCTGTCCAAGCTGAGCTTGAACACTTCCAGGATGGGGTATCCACAGGCTCACCGGGCAAGCTCTTCCAGTGTCTCACCACCCTCATCACAACACAGCCTTCCAGCCTGAGTCCATCAGGTTCCCCTCACAGGTTTGCTGGGTGGAAGGATGCTCCTGGTCTCCAGTAGATCCTGTATCTCCCCAGCAGACCCTGCTCTCACAGAGGGTCTCATATTAATAGCTCTTTGGTCATTAAATGCAGCCCATAATGGCTAGTGACTGAAGGCTGTTCAATGACAGAGTTCTCTGAGAACTGAGTCACATTCGTCACTCACCTTCAGTAAAGCACTGAACTATCAACTCATCAGTTCAAGCAAGGTCTCGTGCAAAATTAACATTTCAGTCTTACTCTTGTGCTGACAACCTCCTGAGACTTATCTGCTACCACCTGGATGACTCCTGGCAGCAGCAGGAAAGGACACAGTACCAGCCACAGCCAGCTGAATAACCAGCTCCACAAGTGTACCATGCCTCACCTCCATCACACACAGTTACATCTTGCTTTGACTGAAAACTTCCAGAGATGGTTTAAAAAGAAAAAACCAACCAACTAAACAAACAAAAAAATAAAAAACCCCTCAAACCCCGCCCCCCCCTCACCTTTAAGAGCTGCACAGTGCTTCTTAATTGCAGGAGGAGTAAGATGCAAAAAATTGGGGATCTGAAACAGACACATTAAGAGTTACCAAAATAACAGCTTTTTGTCTGATCAGAATAAATGGGCATTACTGAAATCTGATTACACTTCTCACATTTGCTAAAGCAATATAAAATACTTAAGGAAATATTCATTTAAGCAGACTCTTCTCAAGTCTGATTTAGGGAAAGACTTAACTCTGTGAAAAAGTCACAGGCATGGATCATCCTAAAAAGTCTCCTGATATCATTCACTTGTTAATTAACTTTATATTTGTTACCACTTAGAAACTTGAGAGGATTATGTGACTTAACAGCAGAAAGGAGTCTCCATGACAAATATTCCAATCAAAGCAGTGCAGCCTTAGTGAACAGTGACTTTCAAAGTGACCCCCCAGCCATGGTACATGTTTTACCTTGATAAGCTCTAAGTTGCCTTCTTTTGGTGGAGGCACTCCTCTCTTCACTGGGTAACCCATTCGGATTGGGAGAGGCACAGAGGCAGGCTTGAAGGCAGCTGCTGTTGGATACACACTGCTCCAGTCCTGATCCACAGCCATCCTCTCCGTCCTGGGGGGTGCAGCCTGATCAACGGAAAAGGGGACAGGTGGGACAGGAGATACAGAGGATATAAGACAAAGTAGGAGCAACATATCAAACAATGATTTCAAGAACCAATTCCCACAGCTGGACATTTCAAGACACATTTACAGCCAAAGTTAGTGCTGATTTGTAGAGGAATTTTTAGCAGAAAGTCTTTTCCATCTTAGCTGCCAGGCCTCTCCCAATCTTCCACTGCATTCGATGGCAGAGATGCTTAGGAACAAGAACTTGCCATCTTCCTGCCTTGGGATAAATCAGGAGGAGGAATCAAACCAATACAGATTTGCAAAATGTACTTCCTAAAGGGCCTGAACATGTGGTGGGGGACAACACAGTGAGTTCTAAAATTCTGGAATTCTGTAGGTGTGGAATAGTTCACAATTAATAATGCTGAATTTTCTTGACACAGAAATTCCAGTGTAGGGACAATGTATCAGTATATTGCAGAAACAGCTTATACCCTCCAAAAACTGACCATCATTTCAGTCAAATGCTCTTAGAAAAAGAGAAGCTTTATGCCAGAAAGCAAGCACCACAAATCCTGTAAAGTCAAGTCTGAAAACAACACTGACATGTCTGGATTACTGGAAATGAAACTTTAAGTTACTTTTCAGACCTGCACTACATGGTGCCAGTGCAAGTTAACCATCAGCTTAGTGCTATATTTTTGATAACATAGACTGAAAAGATTGCAGAAGGCAGGTGCTGGCCTGGAATGGTCCCAGGGGATTGGTTCACCAGGATGTGACTGCAGAAGGGGCTGCTGGGCAAACTGACACAACACACAGCTTAGAAAACTTTCCCAAACACCTGAGTTACCTGTAAATTTCAGTACTTACTGATCTTACAAACTGTGGTGTCCTGCCTCTTCTCCTTACTGAACCTGAAAGAAGGGGAAAAAAAAAGAGATTAACAAAAACATATTTTTAAAATAAATTATTCTATAGTTTTGGGAGCAAAAACTGTAGCATAATTCTGTATGTTTTTGTTGCAGTATCCAGTAATACTCCCCAATCTTTACATGGAAGAAGGGGAAGATCAGATACTCAAAACTTAAGATTACCAATTAATTTTGTAAAAAATAAGATAAAAAAGAACTTGGAGGACAAAAATGAAGGACACTTTTGCCTTCATTCCTGTGCTCCCTTTCCTCTTTCCCACACAGCAGTCACATATCCCTCTCCACCAGCAGTACAAGATGGATAAATTTCAGAGTTCCTACTTCCAAAAGGAGAGTGCCATGGCTCTACCCTTTCCTTGTGACAGCACAGCTTCACACCCTCTTCTGTGCCACTCTGCAGCACAACTAACCCCTGCATGAACAGTTTGGACATTGGGTTGCTTCTCTTCTAGAACTGGGGGTGGGGGGATACTTGATCCTGCGCACTGGGCAGTTCCAGAGAAAGTGGAATTGGAAGTGAAAGAATTTACTCCATTTCAGGTCTGGGTTTCTCCTGCCTCTACTTTATAGCTCACTGATTTCACCTGGAACTGTGGCGAGGGATCCCTAGGGATGCATTAAGTCACCAAATACCACTGGATTTTCAAACCAAACACTGATCTTTGCATGCCTGTCTGTCTTCATTCTCTCCTCCTCCTCAAACTAAAACACTTTGAAACCCCACTGTCCAAAAAACACACCAGAATATAATGTGGCCTCAGACATACAAAGGTGAGCCTGATGACATTTATTTTCAAGTCTCTGGTTTGAATTCAGAGGTTTTATCCATTGTACATAGTTAGCATAAAACAATGACTGAGATTTAAGAAGGGATGTTTGGGTTCTTCTTTATACCATTCACATGTCTTACAACCCTACCCCATAAAAACTTGCAGATTTCACAAGTTATTTGTTTCCCTTACCTGAGACCTTCATGTCTCTTCATCCTTTTCTTGCTATTAAAATCTTAAACCCACGGTACATCCGTTCAGGGCGCTCCAACAGATAATATTCAATATTCCTTCATCCCTCGACCTACCTTTTTCATGGTACTTTCACACGTCACAACAACTTTACTATTTCTGTTACAAACATCTGTAATTTCAGGCCAGGACATGACACCTTTAGCTACTACAGCGTCACCGGACATCACCGAGAGGCGCTTTCAGCGACCTGGCGTGCTCCAGATGCCCACGGGGAAAAGGCTGGGAAAACACAGACCCACCGCTCCCATTGGCATTGGCCAGGCACGACACCAAAGGCTTCCCAGGAGTACACACAGCGATGAAATTCCCCCGGGAACAACCAAACACAGGCCCCGCTCCGCTGCGGCCATGCCGGCCGTGCAGCCCGACCGCCCCGGGCACCCCGCGCTCACCTTCCCGAGGCTGCGGCCCTTCCCTGCCGCTCACCGCGGGCGCCGACGAAAAAGCGGCGCGTCCCCAGCGAGGCGTGGCTGGGGCCCCGCCGGCGGCGCGGGACAGCACAGCCTGGGACAGCACAGCCTGGGACAGCAGAGTCCCGCAGCTCAGCCCGGCCCGGCAGCACCGCCCGGCCCACGCCGCCATCCCGGCCCCGCCGCGCTCCTCCCGCGGCCC